>NC_079191.1:436397748-436502748 GCF_029499605.1 Hyla sarda | reverse complement strand
TCAGACATCATCATACATGATAGGCTTAGATACATCAGCTCATCAGACATCATCATACATGATAGGCTTAGATACACCAGCTCCTCAGACATCATCATACATGATAGGCTTAGATACATCAGCTCATCAGACATCATCATACATCATAGGCTTAGATAACTCAGCTCATCAGACATCATCATACATGATAGGCTTAGATACACCAGCTCCTCAGACATCATCATAGGCTTAGATACATCAGCTCATCAGACATCCTCATACATGATAGGCTTAGATACACCAGCTCCTCAGACAGCGTCACCCAATAAGATTGGATACATACACTAGCTCATCAGATCGGTATCACACATGACCGGCTTGGATACAGCAGTGGCACCTGAGCTCAGGTAGACGCGAGGCATGGGAAGAGTTAATCTCCGCTCTCCTGCTGAGTCCCAGTGCTGTCAAGGACACCCAAGTGTGTTCACTCCACGGTATTAACATAACAATGGCCGGTCGTCCCCGGGGGTGACAGATCACACCGGTTACCTAGCAGCCCTGTTTACCTGTGGTATGTGCCGCTTCACCTGTGGCATGCAGAACACACCTGAGCGTGTAAGTGTGACAGCCATCCTGATAGTGAGCGCCAGTGCTGCACAGGTAGGACCTCCTCATTGTGTCCTGGGGGTATATAAAGGGGGGCACTTACTTATAACCCCCTCTAATATTCAAGATGATGCTTTAGAGCCGTGTTTCCCAACCAGCGTGCCTCCAGCTGTTGCAAAACTACAACTCCCAGCATGCCCGGATAGCCGTTGGCTATCCGGGCATGCTGGGAGTTGTAGTTTTGCAACAGCTGGAGGCACGCTGGTTGGGAAACACCACCCTGTCAACTGTTTGGATGTCTATTCATCATGGTTTGTTACAAACTTATCAATTCAGCTCAGTGTATCCAGAGACCAGACTGTCCCTCACAAAGGACTATTTAGACTGAATACGCCTGTAACAAACCCTCAGCTGTGAGAAGTATTAGGTCTGAAGAGTTTTCTTTTTTATTCAGCTTCTGGATGTAAACAAGAATGTTTCCATTCACTGACAGCAAGCGGAGATCCTGGAGAAAGATCTCTCTCACTCTCTCTATATATATATATCTCTGTCTCTCTCTCTAGATCTATATCTCTATCTATATCTCTCTATATATATCTATATCTATCTGTTCTGTATTAGATATATCTGTCTATATATGTTCTCTATTAGATATATCTGTCTATAGATGTTCTCTATTAGATATATCTGTCTATAGATGTTCTCTATTAGATATATCTGTCTAATATCTATGTTCTCTATTAGATATATCTGTCTATAGATGTTCTCTATTAGATATATCTGTCTATATATATGTTCTCTATTAGATATATCTGTTTATATATGTTCTCTATTAGATATATCTGTTCTGTATTATACGATACAGTCCACAGTATGTAAGTCTTCAGGTGCGCGCTGTCATATGGTTCCTGGTCCGGGACACCAAAGCTTCAGTCCTCGTAGAATAGTCGGCAGCACAAGATTCAATCCAAATAAAGTGCGTTTCTTGCCTCCTCAGCATAACAAAGTGTGATGGTTCTGTCCTGATGCTGCCCCCACCATGATCACTGTAGAGATGGTATTAGGCAGGTGATGGGCAGTGCCTGGTTTCCCCCAGACATGATGCTGCCCCCACCATGATCACTGTAGGGATGGTATTGGGCAGGTGATGGGCAGTACCTGGTTTCCTCTAGACATGATGCTGCCCCCACCATGATCACTGTAGGGATGGTATTAGGCAGGTGATGGGCAGTGCCTGGTTTCCCCCAGACATGATGCTGCCCCCACCATGATCACTGTAGGGATGGTATTGGGCAGGTGATGGGCAGTACCTGGTTTCCTCCAGACATGATGCTGCCCCCACCATGATCACTGTAGGGAATGTATTGGGCAGGTGATGGGCAGTGCCTGGTTTCCCCCAGACATGATGCTGCCCCCACCATGATCACTGTAGGGATGGTATTAGGCAGGTGATGGGCAGTGCCTGGTTTCCTCTATACATGATGCTGCCCCCACCATGATCACTGTAGGGATGGTATTGGGCAGGTGATGGGCAGTGCCTGGTTTCCCCCAGACATGATGCTGCCCCCACCATGATTACTGTAGGGATGGTATTGAGCAGGTGATGGGCACTGCCTGGTTTCCCCCAGACATGATGCTGCCCCCACCATGATCACTGTAGGGATGGTATTGGGCAGGTAATGGGCAGTGCCTGGTTTCCTCCAGACATGATGCTGCCCCCATCATGATCACTGTAGGGGTGATATTGGGCAGGTGATGGGTAGTACCTGGTTTCCTCCAGACATGATGCTGCCCCCACCATGATCACTGTAGGGAGGGTATTGGGTAGGTGATGGGCAGTGCCTGGTTTCCCCCAGACATGATGCTGCCTCCACCATGATCACTGTAGGGATGGTATTTGGCAGGTGATGGGCAGTGCCTGGTTTCCCCCAGACATGATGCTGCCCCCACCATGATCACTGTAGGGATGGTATTGGGCAGGTGATGGGCAGTGCCTGGTTTCCTCCAGACATGATGCTGCCCCCACCATGATCACTGTAGGGATGGTATTGGGCAGGTGATGGGCAGTGCCTGGTTTCCTCCAGACATGATGCTGCCCCCACCATGATCACTGTAGGGATGGTATTGGGCAGGTGATGGGCAGTACCTGGTTCCCCCAGACATGATGCTGCCCCCACCATGATCACTGTAGGGATGGTATTGGGCAGGTGATGGGCAGTGCCTGGTTTCCCCCAGACATGATGCTGCCCCCACCATGATCACTGTAGGGATGGTATTGGGCAGGTGATGGGCAGTGCCTGGTTTCCTCCAGACATGATGCTGCCCCCACCATGATCACTGTAGGGATGGTATTGGGCAGGTGATGGGAAGTGCCTGGTTTCCCCCAGACATGATGCTGCCCCCACCATGATCACTGTAGAGATGGTATTGGGCTGGTGATGGGCAGTGCCTGGTTTCCTCCAGACAGGATGCGGCCCCCACCATGATCACTGTAGGGATGGTATTGGGAAGGTGATGGGCAGTACCTGGTTTCCTCCAGACATGATGCTGCCCCCGCCATGATCACTGTAGGGATGGTATTGGGCAGGTGATGGGCAGTACCTGGTTTCCCCCAGACATGATGCTGCCCCACCATGATCACTGTAGGGATGGTATTGGGCAGGTGATGGGCAGTGTCTGGTTTCCTCCAGACATGATGCTGCCCCCACCATGATCTCACTGTAGGGATGGTATTGGGCAGGTGATGGGCAGTGCCTGGTTTCCTCCAGACATGATGTTGCCCCCACCATGATCACTGTAGGGATTGTATTGGGCAGGTGATGGGCAGTACCTGGTTTCCTCCAGACATGATGCTGCCCCCACCATGATCACTGTAGGGATGGTATTGGGCAGGTGATGGGCAGTGCCTGGTTTCCTCCAGACATGATGCTGACCCCACCATGATCACTGTAGGGATGGTATTGGGCAGGTGATGGGCAGTGCCTGGTTTCCTCCAGACATGATACTGCCCCCACCATGACCACTGTAGGGATGGTATTGGGCAGGTGATGGGCAGTGCCTGGTTTCCCCCAGACATGATGCTGCCCCCACCATGATCACTGTAGGGATGGTATTGGGCAGGTGATGGGTAGTACCTGGTTTCCTCCAGACATGATGCTGCCCCCACCATGATCACTGTAGGGATGGTATTGGGCAGGTGATGGGCAGTACCTGGTTTCCTCCAGACATGATGCTGCCTCCACCATGATCATTGTAGGGATGGTATTGGGCAGGTGATGGGCAGTACCTGGTTTCCCCCAGACATGATGCTGCCTCCACCATGATCATTGTAGGGATGGTATTGGGCAGGTGATGGGCAGTGCCTGGTTTCCCCCAGACATGATGCTGCCCCCACCATGATCACTGTAGGGATGGTATTGGGCAGATGATGGGCAGTGCCTGGTTTCCCCCAGACATGATGCTGCCCCCACCATGATCACTGTAGGGATGGTATTGGGCAGGTGATGGGCAGTGCCTGGTTTTTAGATATGATGCTTACATCATTGGTCAGAAACTTCAGTCTTGGTTCCTTTAGACCACGAAATGTTGTTCCTCAGTCTGATCCTTTAGATGCTTCTTGACCTTTTGGAAGTTTCTCTCATTTGCACACAGGATCTTTGGAGCTTGGCCACGGTGCCCATTGGGTTCTTGGTCTTCTCTCTTACCAAGCCCCTCCTCCCCCAATTACTTTATTTGGTGGGACGGCAGCTTTAGGAAGAGTCCTGGAGGTCACTGAGTTCCTGGGAACTTTCAGTGCAGCACAAATGTTTTGTCCCCTTCTCCTGATCTGTGGCCTCCACACAATCCTATTTCTGAGTTCTACAAGCAGTTCTTTCAACCTCATGGCTTGGTGTTTGCTCTGATATACATTGTCAGCTGTGAAATCTTATATAGACAGGGCTGTGTCTTAGCTCTACAGGCAGTTCTTTCCTCCTCATGGCTTGGTGTTTGCTCTGATATACATTGTCAGCTGTGAAATCTTATATAGACAGGGCTGTGTCTTAGCTCTACATGCAGTTCTTTCCCCCTCATGACTTGGTGTTTGATCTGATATACATTGTCAGCTGTGAGGCCTTATATAGACAGGGCTGTCTCTGAGCTCTACAGGCAGTTCTTTCCCCCCTCACAGCTTGGTGTTTGCTCTGATATACATTGTCAGCTGTGAGACCTTATATAGACAGGGCTGTCTCTGAGCTCTACAGGCAGTTCTTTCCCCCTCATGACAGGGCTGTGTCTTGTCCAATCAGCTGACTTTACCACAGGTGACTCCGATCAAGGCGGAGAAACATCTCAGAGATAATCAGGAGAAATGGGAGGGGCCAGAGATAAATATCTTGTCACAGAAAAGGGTCTGAATACGTGAAATTTTAGTTTTTCCTTTTTGTAAAAAAAACAAAAACAAAAAAAAAGGAATTTTTTATTTTATTTCACTGTTATTATGGGAACAGTATCTATAGAGCGGTCATCACGGCCCCCACTATATGGATGTAGCCTACAGTCAGTATATACACTTCCCCAGTAATATATACAGTCCAGGATTATGCTCCTCAATCTCTGTTGGATCCATCAGTCACGTAGATGACAGTATTTCTTATACTCAGTGCGTACGGTGCGTCTTGTACATGTTGTGGTTGTTTGCTTCTGTATTGCAGCCACAGTTGACCTGCACATTCTATTCGCTTTGTTTCCCATCCGACTGCGCTGATGTATAGTCCTTGGGATATCCCTCTGAGCTTGGCAATGCTGGGAAGCCCCATAGAGAATGAATGAAGCGCTGGCTGCGCACACACACACGATACACTCCGCTGCTTCTGGGGTGCAGTTTCTCTTTGTTCTCAGCACTGTATGGTTCCCATAGACAGGTTGATGTCACTTGGACACCGCAGGCACAATATGGCAGTATTATTTATCCATTATATTGCACATTGATTTGTATAAGATTGTTAATTATTTGGAAATAGTATTGTACTCTAGAGCAGTGTTTCCCAACCAGGGTGCCTCCAGCTGTTGCAAAACTACAACTCCCAGCATGCCCGGACAGCCAGCGGCTGTCCGGGCATGCTGGGAGTTGTAGTTTTGCAACAGCTGGAGGCACCTTTGTTGGGAAACACTGCTCTAGGGAGTGAATAGCAGTGCTCTGTGTGTACTGTGTGGTAGTATTTGGTAATGTATTTGGTTCTGTATAACAGTGCTACTGGAGAGCTCAGCCTAGAGAGTATCGTTTGTGTGTGACTTTTTGTGAACTGTGTGTTGCAACTATTTGTGTACTATATGGCGCAACTATATGGACACACTGTTTTATTTGCACATGGTATGGTGGCATTACTTGAGAATGATGTGATAGGATTATGAACGTTTATCTGGCAGTATTTGGTCACTGTGTGGGGGTATTACTTGAGCACACTGGAGCAGTATTATTTGAGCATAGGGTAGGAGTATTACTTGAGTGCTGTGTGGTGGTATTATTCGAGCACAGTGCACTGGTTGTATTTAAGGAAAGTGTGAAAGTAGTATTTGAGCACGGTGTGGTTGTATTATTTTAGTACAGTGCAGGAGTAGTATTTGAGCACGGATTGTTGGTATTAAAGCGCTTTGTGATAGTATTATTTGAAAACTATATGGCAGTATAATTACCGTATATCACTGTGTGGTAGTGTTGTTTAAGCAGAGGGTAGTAGTATTGAGCATGGTGCGATAGTAAACACTGTATGCTGGTTTATTGGGACACATCTGAGTAGTATTATTTAACATAAGGCAGTAGTATTATTTGAGCACTGAGTGGTGGTATTATTTGAGCACTCTTATGGTGTTATGATTTAAACACACTGGAGTAGTATTATTTGAGAATAGGGTAGTATTACTGTTTGAGAATGAAATGGTTGTATTATTTGAGCACTGTATGGTACCGTAGCATCATTTGTACACATTGCAGTAGTATTATTTGGGCACTGTATGGTGGTGTAATTTAAACATACTGGAGTAGTAGTATTTGTAAATAGGGTAGTATTACTATTTGAGGATGAAATGGTTATATTATTTGAGCACCGTATTGTAGTATCATTTGAACACATTTCAGTAGTATTATTTGGGCACTGCATGGTGGTATTATTTGAACACACTGGAGTAGTATTATTTGAGCACTGTATGGTGGTATTATTTGAACACATTGCAGTAGTATTATTTGAGCACTGTATGGTGGTATTTGAACACATTGCAGTAGTATTATTTGGGCACTGTACACTGGAGTAGTATTATTTGAGCACTGTATGGTTGTATTATTTGAACACATTGCAGTAGTATTATTTGGGCACTGTATGGTGGTATTTGAACACACTGGAGTAGTATTATTTGAACACATTGCAGTAGTATTATTTGGGCACTGTACACTGGAGTAGTATTATTTGAGCACTGTATGGTGGTATTATTTGAACACACTGGAGTAGTATTATTTGGGCACTGTATGGTGGTATTATTTGAACACACTGGAGTAGTATTATTTGGGCACTATATGGTGGTATTATGTGAACACACTGGAGTAGTATTATTTGAGCACTGTATGGTGGTATTATTTGAACACACTGGAGTAGTATTATTTCAGAATAAGATAGTATTACTATTTGAGAATGAAATAGTTGTATTATTTGGGCACTGTATGGTAGTATCATTTGAACACATTACAGTAGTATTATTTGGGCACTGTATGGTAGTATTATTTGAGAACCATATGATAGTATTATTGAGCCTGTTTTCCTCTGTTCCCCACCATCCTATAGGTTATTATACGAGTGCTCCGGCACAGGGGTATAACCTAAGGCTCCTGGACCTTAGTGTAAAGTCTATTACTAGGCCCCCACCAAACAAGCCTCTAAAGCAGTGTTTTCCAAACAGTCTGTCTCCAGCTGTTGCAACACTACAACTCCAAGCATGCCAGGACAGCCAACACCCAGAATGCTGAGCAGCAGCTATCATGGTCTGGGCAGTGGATGGGAGACCAACAGCAATGCTCAAAGTAGTGTTTCCCAACCAGTGTGCTTCCAGCTGTTGCAAAACTACAACTCCCAGCATGCTAAGCAGCAGGTTTCATGGTCTGGGCAGTGGATGGGAGACCAATAGCAGTGTTTGCCAACCAGTGTGCCTCCAGCTGTTGCAAAACTACAACTCCCAGCATGCTAAGCAGCAGGTTTCATGGTCTGGGCAGTGGATTGGAGACCAATAGCAGTGTTTGCCAACCAGTGTGCCTCCAGCTGCTGCAAAACTACAACTCCCAGCATGCCTGGACAGCCGTTGGCTGTCCGGGCATGCTGGGAGTTGTAGTTTTGCAACAGCTGGAGGCACACTGGTTGGGAAACACTGTTCTAATGGTCCTGAAGTACATTGGTCTGTACAGTCCCGGTTTTCTCTGTTATCATAGGAGCTCATGTTGCAACATAATTTAGATGAATATCATATTCCATGCGGAGTTCTCTTACCAGCAGTGGGATTAGTCGTGTTCTACTTTAACCCTGTGCGTACCAGCCCCAGCATTCTCCTAGTCATTGTGCTGTGGAGTCACAGGGGGTCACAAACTTAACTGCAGTCGATGTCTATGATTAACTGAGAAATATAACACAGAGGTCAGATTATGGATATTCTGTAATATTGGCCATAGAGGAGAAGGTTACTATGTATTCTGTTACTAGGACATCAATGGCGACACTTATGTCTATGAAGAATCCTCACTTGTGGCATTGGAAAGTCTTTAAGATGAAAAGGTGACCACTATAGAAGCTGCCCCGGACCCTGTATAACATATATAATTATGTACAGTCATGGCCGTAAATGTTGGCGCCCCTGAAATTTTTCAAGAAAATGAAGTATTTCTCACAGAAAAGGATTGCAGTAACACATGTTTTGCTATACACATGTTTATTCCATTTGTGTTTATTGGAACTAAACCAAAAAAGGGGGAAAAAAAGCAAATTGGACATAATGTCACCAAACTCCAAAAATGGTCTGGACAAAATTATTGGCACCTTTCAAAATTATGGAAAAATAAGATTGTTTCAAGCATGTGATGCTCCTTTATACTCACCTGGGGCAAGTAACAGGTGTGGGCAATATAAAAATCACACCTGAAAGCAGGTAAAAAGGAGAGAAGTTCACTTAGTCTTGGCATTGTGTGTCTGTGTGTGCCACACTAAGCATGGACAACAGAAAGAGGAGAAGAGAACTGTCTGAGGACTTGGGAACCAAAATTGTGGAATAATATCAACAATCTCAAGGTTACAAGTCCATCTCCAGAGATCTAGATTTGTCTTTGTCCACAGTGCGCAACATTATCAAGAAGTTTACAACCCATGGCACTGTAGCTAATCTCCCTGGGAGTCGACGGAAGAGAAAAACTGATGAAAGGTGTCAATGCAGGATAGTCCGGATGGTGGATAAGCAGCCCCAAACAAGTTCCAAAGATATTCAAGCTGTCCTGCAGGCTCAGGGAGCATCAGTGTCAGCGCGAACTATCCGTCGACATTTACATGAAATGAAACGCTATGGAGGAGACCCAGGAGGACCCCACTATGGAGGAGACCCAGGAGGACCCCACTATGGAGGAGACCCAGGAGGACCCCACTATGGAAGAGACCCAGGAGGACCCCACTATGGAGGAGACCCAGGAGGACCCCACTATGGAGGAGACCCAGGAGGACCCCACTATGGAGGAGACCCAGGAGGACCCCACTATGGAGGAGACCCAGGAGGACCCCACTATGGAGGAGACCCAGGAGGACCCCACTGTGGAGGAGACCCAGGAGGACCCCACTGTGGAGGAGACCCAGGAGGACCCCACTGTGGAGGAGACCCAGGAGGACCCCACTAAGGAGGAGACCCAGGAGGACCCCACTATGGAGGAGACCCAGGAGGACCCCACTATGGAAGGAGACCCAGGAGGACCCCACTATGGAGGAGACCCAGGAGGACCCCCACTATGGAGGAGACCCAGGAGGACCCCCACTATGGAGGAGACCCAGGAGGACCCCACTATGGAGGAGACCCAGGAGGACCCCACTATGGAGGAGACCCAGGAGGACCCCACTATGGAGGAGACCCAGGAGGACCCCACTATGGAGGAGACCCAGGAGGACCCCACTGCTGACACAGAGACATAAAAAAGAAAGACTACATTTTACCAAAATGAACTTGAGTAACCAAAATCCTTCTGGGAAAACGTCTTGTGGACAGATGAGACCAAGATAGAGCTTTTTGGTAAAGCAAATCATTCTACTGTTTACCGAAAAACGGAATGAGGCTACAAAGAAAAGAACACAGAACCTACAGTGACATATGGTGGAGGTCAATGATGTTTTGGGTTGTTTTGCTGCCTCTGGCACTGGGGGCCTTGAATGTGCACAAGACATCATGAAATCTGAGGATCACCAATGGATTTTGGGTCGCACTGTACAGCCCAGTGTCAGAAAGCTGGGTTTGCGTCCGAGATCTTGGGTCTTCCAGCAGGACAATGACCCCAAACATACGTCAAAAAGCCCCAGAAATGGATGACAACAAAGTGCTGGAGACTTCTGAAGTGGCAGCAATGAGTCCAGATCTAAATCCCATTGATCACCTGTGGAGACATCTTAAAGGAAGAGTGGTCCAACATTCCGGCTGAGAGGTGTAAGAAGCTTATTGATGGTTATAGGAAGAGTGGTCCAACATTCCGGCTGAGAGGTGTAAGAAGCTTATTGATGGTTATAGGAAGAGTGGTCCAACATTCCTGCTGAGAGGTGTAAGAAGCTTATTGATGGTTATAGGAAGACACTGATTTCAGTTATTTTTCCAAAGGGTGTGCAACCAAATAATAAGTTAAGGTGCCAATAATTTTATCCAGCCCATTTTTGGAGTTTGGTGACATTATGTCCAATTTGCTTTTTTTCTGCCTTTTTTGGTTTAGTTCCAATACACAAAAAGGGAATAAACATGTGTATAGCAAAACCTGTGTTACTGCAATCCTTTCCTGTGAGAAATACTTTAATTTTCTTTAAAAATTTCAGGGGGGGGCAAAGATTTACGTCCATGACTGTATTTTACATTCATTGCCTACATTGATACTGGATATCACCCAGCTTTCCCCGGAGCAGATAGAACTAACTCTGTTTGAAATTGTCTTATAGCTTCTATAGTTGTCACCCTGTTCATCTGAGACAATTGGAAACAGTTTGTTCTATCTGTTTCTGGGAAAGCTGGGTGATATCTAGGATCATAGCCATGTAAAATTATAGCAATTTATATGTTGTACAGGATCTGGGGCACTGACATAGCTTCTATAGTTGTCACCTTTTCATCAGTCAGTGCCCCAGACCCTGTATAACATATATAAATACGTATTTTCCTTTATGACTTTAATGATACTGGATATCACCCAGCTTTCCCAGGAACTGATAGAAGTAACTCGTTTGTGATTGTCTTAGATGAAAAGGTGACAACTATAGAAGACATAGAAGTGTCCCGGACCCTTCAATATGTATTTTACATTCATGACTATAATTATACTGGATATCACCCAGCTTTTCCACAAACAGATGTAACTAATGGTTGAATAGGATTTTACTATCCGATCCTCGGCTCCTGGTGACGTGATGTCGGGTTTGGCGCAGGGAATCCCCATTTGTGTTATTACGGCTCCATATCGCGTGTTCACACTATAATGATGATTATTACAGCCGGTCACATGATCACAGCCGCAGGGAATTTCCATAGAAGTGAATGGGATCTCCATTACAGGTAATAAGCCGAGTCAATTGTATCATTAACAACGGCCTGTAATGACTTAATGATGGGGACACAGCAGCCGGGGCGTAACCAAGGGGGAGAAGGAAGCCTGGGGCCAAGTCTTTATAAAAGAGAACCCCGACTGCCTCCCCCATGTGCTCTCAATACCGCAGCCAGGGTAACCGCAGAACAATGGTAGCCATGGTGCCTCCATAATAGTGACAATATGTGCCCCATAACAGTTATGGTTACCCTTTATTAACAGCCATAGTGCCTCCATAACAGTATCTGCCAAAGTTCCCCATAATAACAACCTAGAAAAAAGTCCTGTATACTGTGGTCTAAATAAGATTGGGGAAAACCCGAAACAACAACTAAATAACCTATAAATACGCCACTACAACGTATAGGGTAAACCCACTAAGAGTAAAAAATGTATATAATAAAATAAATAAGAAAATATTAATCTAATAAATCCAATAAACATCAAGTTAATAAATATAGTTTTATTTTACAAAAAAAGTACATATATCATACACAAATGAAAAAATAATAATATATAGCTATATAGCATACATAAAAATAATGATAATAAATAGCGCAATTTGATAATGTGTATAATTAATTAATAAAAAAAAATATGTATATGTAAATATATAAAATGAGCTTAAAAAATGCAAAAGATGGCAGGGACGGGAAAAAGATGTAAACAAGAAAGATGTGAATGCGGCTTTATCATACTCCTTGATGAAGCCGGTCAGGGTGAAACGCGTTGGAGGTGATCGCAGGGACATGGAACCTACCTTCTTTTTACATGTGGGGTCAAGTATTTACATTCCGACACCTTCACTCTTATCACCTTATTTGTTTTGTTCTTCTTGCACTGCTTTATTGTATTTATCTCATACACATATATTTTTGTGTTGCACATTGCACTTTACGCATACTTGTATTTTACATGTTTTTATGATCCATTGGTGATCAATTGACCCCGCATTCACATCTTTCTTGTTTACATCTTTTTCCCGTCCCTGCCATCTTTAGCATTTTTTAAGCTCATTTTATATATTTACATATACATATTTTTTTTTATTAATTAATTATACACATTATCAAATTGCGCTATTTATTATCATTATTTTTATGTATGCTATATAGCTATATATTATTATTTTTTCATTTGTGTATGATATATGTACTTTTTTTTGTAAAATAAAACTATATTTATTAACTTGATGTTTATTGGATTTATTAGATTAATATTTTCTTATTTATTTTATTATATAAATTTTTTACTCTTAGTGGGTTTACCCTATACGTTGTAGTGGCGTATTTATAGGTTATAGAGTTCCCCATAATAACAACCCATGTTCCCCCATAATAGTGACAATATCCCCACAACCAATGTGCCCCCTAATAATGACAATATCCCCACAACCCATGTGCCTCCATAATAGTGACAATATCCCCACAACCAATGTGCTCCCATAATAGTGACAACATCCCACAACTCATGTGCCCCCATAATAGTGACAACATCCCACAACCAATGTGCCCCCTAATAATGACAATATCCTCACAACCCATGTGCCCCATAATAGTGACAATATCCCCACAACCTATGTGCCTCCATAATAGTGACAATATCCCCACAACCAATGTGCCCCCTAATAATGACAATATCCCCACAACCCATGTGCCCCATAATAGTGACAATATCCCCACAACCCATGTGCCCCATAATAGTGACAATATCCCCACAACCCATGTGCCCCCTAATAATGACAATATCCCCACAACCCATGTGCCCCCATAATAGTGACAATATCCCCACAACCAATGTGCCCCCATAATAATGACAATATCGCCACAACCCATGTGCCCCCATAATAGTGACAATATCCCCACAACCAATGTGCCCCCATAATAGTGACAACACCCCACAATCTATGTGCCTCCATAATAGTGACAATATCCCCACAACCAATGTGCCCCCATAATAGTGACAATATCCCCACAACCTATGTGCCTCCATAATAGTGACAATATCCCCACAACCCATGTGCCCCCATAATAGTGACAATATCCCCACAACCAATGTGCTCCCATAATAGTGACAACATCCCACAACCCATGTGCCCCCATAATAGTGACAACATCCCACAACCAATGTGCCCCCTAATAATGACAATATCCCCACAACCCATGTGCCCCATAATAGTGACAATATCCCTACAACCCATGTGCCCCCATAATAGTGACAATATCCCCACAACCCATGTGCCCCCATAATAGTGACAATATCCCCACAACCCATGTGCCCCCATAATAGTGACAATATCCCCACAACCCATGTGCCCCCATAATAGTGACAATATCCCCACAACCCATGTGCCCCCATAATAGTGACAATATCCCCACATCCCATGTGCCCCCATAATAGTGACAATATCCCCACAACCAATGTGCCCCCATAATAGTGACTATATCCCCACAACCAATGTGCCCCCATAATAGTGACAACATCCCACAACCCATGTGCCCCCATAGTGACATTTTCCCCACAACCCATGTTCCCCCATAATAGTGACAATATCCCCACAACCTATGTGCCCCCATAGTGACAATTTCCCCACAACCCATGTTCCCCCATAATAGTGACAACATCCCACAACCCATGTGCCCCCATAATAGTGACAATATCCCCACAGCCCATGTGCCCCCATAATAGTGACAATATCCCCACAACCCACGTGCCCCCATAATAGTGACAATATCCCCACAGCCCATGTTCCCCCATAACAGTGATAGCTATAGTGCTTATGTGTATGGGTATGCGGGGAGTTGTAGTTTTGCAACATCTGGAGGTCCACAGGTTGGAGACCACTGATCTACAGTGTCCCTACAACAAAGACAGCCATAATGAGAATTGGTTACAACTGTATCCAGTGCAGACAACATGGAGCCCAGACTGATACATTGTAGCAAACTATCAGAACAAGAGAGGTTTGTGCTACTGATGTGATCAGATTAAGCTCCGACTACATGGTGATTTTTTGCCCATTTTCTTGAGACCAAGGTCACATGACCTAAGATGGCCGTGTTGTACTTTGCAGATTGCGCTTGTGTCACAACTAATGGTATAAAAGGGGTTAAACTGCACAGTCGCAGCAATCGAGAGGGGTTTTCGTGTGACCGTCCGGTCGTGGTTTTGGCCACTTGGGGTCACAGTGTGACTATTAAATTATACAAATGGTTACAACATGACTGTGGTCAAATATAAATCTGCCCCCTCCAGCAGTATATAAAGTGCCCAGAATGTTCCTTTAAAGGGGTACTCTGGTGGAATATTTTTTTTAAATCAACTGGTGCTAGAAAGTTTGTAAATTACTTCTATATAAAAATCTTAATCCTTCCAGTACTTATCAGCTGCTGTATGCTCCACAGGAAGTTCTTTTCTTTATGAATTTTCCTTTCTGTTTGACCACAGTGCTCTCTGCTGACACCTCTGTCCATGTCAGGAACTGTCCTGAGCAGGAGCAAATCCCCATAGAAAACCTCTCCTGCTCTGGACAGTTCCTGAAACAGACAGAGGTGTCAGCAGAGAGCACTATGGTCAGACAGAAAAGAAATTCCTGTGGAGCATACAGCAGCTAATAAGTACTGGAAGGATTAAGATTTCTACATGGAAGTAATTTACAAATCTGTATAACTCTCTCAACACTAGTTGATTAAAAAAAAAAATCGTTTTCCACTGGCGTACCCCTTTAAGGGGCCTCTAGTTTATTTGTGTTTGTTGATTTGTTGCCATCCCGGACGAGCCCCCAAATGACTACTAGCCCGTCTAAATTTATCCGTGACGGTTGTTAGTAATTGTTTGTGTTCACGAGGGATGAGCAGTGTATATACCCAGGTGATGTATCTAAGCCCAGAGCATGTCCTGCAGCCAAGTGGAGATCTGGTGCCAACCCCCTGGAGGTCAAAGTGACATCCGAGACTCGGAGCGGCACGTGTTGTCTGCAGGGGAGGGGGGTTGTGGTGCTGCTTCAAAAAGCAACAAGTTATGTAACGCTGTATAATGTGGGAGGACGAGGGGCAGAATACGAATGAGGAACAGGGGAGAACATTGATTGGGCGGCACTAGGACCACTCGGAAATGCTCTGTCTCCATAGACGCCAATGCATTTCTAAGCAGATTCTGCAGAAATAATTAATATGCCAGATCTTTCTTTCTTTGGAGACCGTATTTGCAGATGGTTCTGCAGCGGAAATTCCACGGTGTAGACCAGTGTTTCCCAACCAGGGTGCCTCCAGCTGTTTCAAAACTACAACTCCCAGCATGCCCAGACAGCCTTCGGCTGTCTGGGCATGCTGGGAGTTGTAGTTTTGCAACAGCTGGAGGCACCCTGGTTGGGAAACAATGGTGTAGACAGTGCAGCAGAATCCCATTGAAAACAATAGGACTCTGCTGCAATGCAATTTCAGCCAGATTCCGCTTGAAAATCCCACTGTGTGAACATGGCCTAATAGAGAACGTCCAGATCAGAATACAGAATATTTTTCTATGGCCGTCTGATAATCCGCAATCGGATCATTGAAAAAAAAAATCTAAAATTTGCACTCCTGCTGCTTTACAAATCTGCAATGGAAAAAGCAATAAATCTTGAGATCCCGGAAGGTTATTGAGGTGACAGCCGCACCGTTTACTTAGTGCGTTTCGCTCTGTCAATGTTTACATGTAGAATGACAAAGCTTTAATGTGGTAGAAGGTGTGATGCAAAGGGCAGATGGAATTACCCTAGTGGCAGATAGCATTAACCCCTTGTATTCGTGATGCCAGGGTGTGGTTTATCCTCGATACCACCCGAAGATATGCTGCTAGATCCTGGGCTAGGCACCGGCGCAAATAATGACCCTGACGCCAAGTTACAGACAACGATAGCTTTATTGAGGGTAGACAGATGGTAAAGTCTTCACAGTTCAGCCAGGGCCCAAGGAGGTGACCAGTGGCGCAGAGACCTTAAGGGCTTGCTGGGACTTGTAGTAGATATTGTCAATGTAATGCAGGCCAAGTTGACAGATGCAAGAGGCCCAGAGGACACTGTAGGGAGGCTGCCTGACAGGGCAGCAAGGGTACGGGGTAACACCTCCTGTACTGGGCCACCACAAACTCCCCCTCTTGAATACAACCGTCCTCGGCGCCCAGTCCTGGAGGGCGGAAGACCACTGAGACCTAGTGACAGTTCCTTGGTATAAAATGTCCTTCATAGATCTGGATAGTTAAAGGGGTATTCCAGACAAAACCTTTTTTTTATATATATCAACTGGCTCCTGAAAGTTAAACAGATTTGTAAATTACTTCTATTAAAAAATCTTAATCCTTCCAATAGTTATTAGCTTCTGAAGTATTCTGTCTAACTGCTCAATGAGGATGTCACGTCCCGTGATGATGTGCATGATGGGAAACCATCCCCATAGTAACTACACAGCTCCCGGGACGTGAGTCATCAGAGAGCAGTTAGACATAAAACAACAACTCAACTTCAGAAGCTAATAACTATTGGAAGGATTAAGATTTTTTAATAGAAGTAATTTACAAATCTGTTTAACTTTCCGGAGCCAGTTGATATATAAAAAAAAGTTTTGGCCTGGAATACCCCTTTAATAACAGGGGACGAGCCCATGTAGAACTTTAGAAATGTCCATATATGCTCCTTTGGGAAATAAATTGGTAGACACACAGGATTCATTACACTCTAGACACTGAAACACAATAAATTGCAGATTGGGCTGCCGGAAACTATTTACCAAATGCCATAGCTACTGGGGCCCTTCGGTACTAAAACACTTCTCCCCAGAACTCTATACATATTTTAGACAACACACCATTGTTACCTCTGTATACAGCATTTCTGTCCCTCCATATCCTTTACTTAAGTTGCAGGGGAACCATCTGGCCAGGAGAGCACCCTGTACATGGGGACAGGAAAAAATGTTAGATACGTAAACCTTGGGACAATATGGACTGGAAATGGACACGTTAGATACAGTCCTGACTAGACATTTTGACTAACTCATATACACATTATATAGACTGACTAGATTAATTGGACTATGTGTGATACTGTTTTTACTCCCTATATCCAGCGGAAAGCTGTCATGGCGGTGAGGTAGTGGCTACACTTCTCCTGACTGGGTCAGGATACCTCCTATATAAATTGCCATGAACTGAAGACACTGTACACCTTGACATTTTTGTACAAACATATTATATACATTTCATTACAGCACACCAGAAACATTATAGTACACGTACAAGAATACTCACTTGCACAAAGAAAATAGCAAAATATATTACTCTAATGGTATATACATATATTATTCTTTTTGTTCCTAGTATCGCTCCACAGTTCTGGTCCTCTTAAAAGTTCTTAGTACAGAATTACGGCTAAAAGCCGGGCACATACACTTATGCAAATGGTTACAAATAAACTTCTTGACAAGTTCATCAGGCACTTCTTCTTAAACGTTGCATAGCTTTTACAAAGTAAAGTTAGTGACACATAGCAGAATTATCACTGGTAGGCTTCTTTAACTTAGAAACTCGCAATCCCAGCTTTGCCTACCGGACTGCTTCCGAGGCTGGGACACGGGATCCACGGGACTGTGCCCACTTGGGTGTTCCAGTTCACCCGTGACAAAGTAGACTCTGTAATGGTGGGGCTGATGGTGACCACCATTTGTACAGCAGCGGCTTGTGCAACTGGGGGAACATGAGTTGGTGCCTGTTGGGCCGGCCAAACCTTCTCTGCGGGAGTAGGCCGGGGCACTTCAGTTGGTGCTCCCTGATTAGGCCAAACCTCCTCGCCCACAGGAGTAGGCCTGGGCACATTCACAGACAACTTTGGCAGGTACTTTGGTGCCATGATAGGCACCTCGGGCATGTAGACCTCCTCCTCCTGGACGGTACCTCTGATTTTAGGCAGCAGCAATCCAAAGTGATCGGCGTCCCAGTCGTCCAATGGGAAGTATGCAAACAGAATCTGGGTTGGATTATTTCGATGGGTCACTGCAGCCGCCCCCTCTCTTATACTCTGTACAGGAGTATACTCCACCATCTCCCAGCTTTCTAGAGAATGCAATGGTGGGGGGAGATAGTCTCTCTGAACTGCCCGACAATTGACCAAGATGGTCCCTCCATGATGACAGTCCATGAGGGTGCCAAACCCCCGCACTTTGACAAATTTTTGACCATGCTTCTGCTACGTTCCAGGGGTGGCTCTCCCTCTCGGGGATGTTCTAGCTTCCTAATGTACAGGGCCTCCAATGCTTTCGTATCCTGCTTCTGCGCTTGTCGCACCTCATATGGCTGCAGCTTCTGCCCTTATCTTTCCATTCTCTGTGTCCTCATCACCCTCTACAACCTCGGCCACCTTAGCTTCTCTTCTGGCCCTCTCGGACTGGGCCGGTGGAGCTGGGGGATGGGACTTCTCTGGCAAGGGAAGAAGGTGCTCCCTCATATATTGTATTAGTCCAGACTCATCGCCAAACAACCACTTTGGTAAAGGTGGGACCGGGGATGTGCTGCAGACTTCTGGGCCTGGGGGGTTTGCTCTGGGTCTGGGGGGTAGAAGGAGGGGTAGAGAAAGCGGCCTCTGCCGCGGTACTCACTTCTGACTCCTCGGTGTGAATTTCCTGAACCCTATATCAGGGATAACATACAGCGCCCTATATATGGGATAACATACAGCACCCTATATATGGGATAACATACAGCGCCCTATATATGGGATAACATACAGCGCCCTATATATGGGATAACATACAGCACCCTATATATGGGATAACATACAGCACCCTATATATGGGATAACATACAGAGCCCTATATCCGGGATAACATACAGCGCCATATATATGGGATAACATACAGCACCCTATATATGGGATAACATACAGAGCCCTATATATGGGATAACATACAGCACCCTATATCCGGGATAACATACAGCACCCTATATCCGGGATAACATACAGCACCCTATATATGGGATAACATACAGCGCCCTATATATGGGATAACATACAGCGCCCTATATATGGGATAACATACAGCGCCCTATATATGGGATAACATACAGCGCCCTATATCTGGGATAACATACAGCACCCTATATATGGGATAACATACAGCACCCTATATATGGGATAACATACAGTACCCTATATATGGGATAACATACAGCGCCCTATATATGGGATAACATACAGTACTCTATATATGGGATAATATACAGTGCCCTATATGTGGGATAACATACAGTGCCCTATATGTGGGATAACATACAGCACCCTATATATGGGATAACATACAGAGCCCTATGTATGGGATAACATACAGAGCCCTATATATGGGATAACATACAGCGCCCTATATATGGGATAACATACAGAGCCCTATATATGGGAAAACATACAGCGCCCTATATATATGGGATAACATACAGCGCCCTATATGTGGGATAACATACAGCGCCCTATATATGGGATAACATACAGCGCCCTATATATGGGATAACATACAGCGCTCTATATATGGGATAACATACAGCGCCCTATATATGGGATAACATACAGCGCCCTATATATGGGATAACATACAGCGCCCTATATATGGGATAACATACAGCGCCCTATATATGGGATAACATACAGCGCCCTATATATGGGATAACATACAGCGCCCTATATCCGGGATAACATACAGCGCCCTATATATGGGATAACATACAGCACCCTATATATGGGATAACATACAGCACCCTATATATGGGATAACATACAGCGCCCTATATATGGGATAACATACAGCGCCCTATATATGGGATAACATACAGCGCCCTATATATGGGATAACATACAGAGCCCTATATATGGGATAACATACAGCACCCTATATATGGGATAACATACAGCGCCCTATATATGGGATAACATACAGCACCCTATATATGGGATAACATACAGCGCCCTATATATGGGATAACATACAGCACCCTATATATGGGATAACATACAGCGCCCTATATATGAGATAACATACATTACTCTATATATGGGATAACCTACAGTGCCCTATATATGGGATAACATACAGCACCCTATATATGGGATAACATACAGCACCCTATATCCGGGATAACATACAGTGCCCTATATATGGGATAACATACAGCGCCCTATATATGGGATAACATACATTACTCTATATATGGGATAACATACAGTGCCCTATATATGGGATAACATACAGCACCCTATATATGGGATAACATACAGCGCCCTATATATCCGGTATAACATACAGCGCCCTATATATGGGATAACATACAGCGCCATATATATGGGATAACATACAGCGCCCTATATATGGGATAACATACAGCACCCTATATATGGGATAACATACAGCGCCCTATATATGAGATAACATACAGCACCCTATATATGGGATAACATACAGCGCCCTATATGTGGGATAACATACAGCACCCTATATATGGGATAACATACAGCGCCCTATATATGGGATAATATACAGAGCCCTATATATGGGATAACATACAGCACCCTATATATGGGATAACATACAGTGCCCTATATATGGGATAACATACAGCGCCCTATATATGGGATAACATACAGCGCCCTATATATGGGATAACATACAGCGCCCTATATATGAGATAACATACAGCGTCTTATATATGGGATAACATACAGCGCCCTATATATGGGATAACATACAGCACCCTATATATGGGATAACATACAGTACTCTATATATGGGATAACATACAGCACCCTATATATGGGATAACATACAGCGCCCTATATATGGGATAACATACAGCGCCCTATATATGGGATAACATACAGCACCATATATATGGGATAACATACAGCACCCTATATATGGGATAACATACAGCGCCCTATATGTGGGATAACATACAGCACCCTATATATGGGATAACATACAGCGCCCTATATATGGGATAATATACAGAGCCCTATATATGGGATAACATACAGCGCCCTATATATGGGATAACATACAGTGCCCTATATATGGGATAACATACAGCGCCCTATATATGGGATAACATACAGCGCCCTATATATGGGATAACATACAGCGCCCTATATATGAGATAACATACAGCGTCTTATATATGGGATAACATACAGCGCCCTATATATGGGATAACATACAGCACCCTATATATGGGATAACATACAGTACTCTATATATGGGATAACATACAGCACCCTATATATGGGATAACATACAGCGCCCTATATATGGGATAACATACAGCGCCCTATATATGGGATAACATACAGTACTCTATATATGGGATAACATACAGCGCCCTATATATGGGATAATATACAGAGCCCTATATATGGGATAACATACAGCGCCCTATATATGGGATAACATACAGCACCCTATATACAGTGGGGATCAAAAGTTTGGGCACCCAGGAATAATTTGTATTAATGTGCATAAAGAAGCCAAGGAAAGATGGAAAAATCTCCAAAAGGCATCAAATTACAGATTAGACATTCTTATAATATGTCACCAAAAGTTACATTTTATTTCCATCATTTACACTTTCAAAATAACAGAAAACAAAAAATATGGCGTCTGCAAAAGTATGGGCACCTGCAGAGTTAATATCTTGTACTGCCCCCTTTGGCAAGTATCACAGCTTGTAAACGCTTTTTGTAGCAGCCAAGAGTCTTTCAATTCTTGTTTGAGGTCTCTTTGCCCATTCTTCCTTACAAAAGTCTTCCAGTTCTTTGAGATTTCTGGGCTGTCTGTCATGTACTGCTCTTTTAAGGTCTATCCATACATTTGCAATTATGTTGAGGTCAGGAGATTGTGAAGGCCATGGCAAAGCCTTCAGTTTACGCCTCTTGATGTAATCCCCCGTGGATTTCGAGGTGTGTTTAGGATCATTATCCATTTGTAGAAGCCATCCTCTCTTTAACTTCAGCTTTTTCACAGATGGCATCAAGTTAGCATCCAAAATTTGCTGAAATTTTATTGAATCCATTTTTCCTTCTACTCGTGAGATGTTCCCTGTGCCACTGGCTGCAATACAACCCCAAAGCATGATTGATCCACCCCCATGCTTAACAGTTGGACAGAGGTTCTTTTCATTAAATTCTGTTCCCCTTCTTCTCCAAACGTACCTTTGCTCATTCCGGCCAAAAAGTTACATTTTATCCTCATCGGTCCACAGAACTTGTTTCCAAAATGCATCAGGCTTGTCTATATGTCCATTTGCAAAGTTCAAACGCTGATTTTTGTGGTGAGGACGTAGAAGAGGTTTTCTTCTGATGACTCTTCCATGAAGACCGTATTTGTGTATACAGTGCCCTATATCCAGGATAACATACAGCACCCTATATATCCGGGATAACATACAGCGCCCTATATATCCGGGATAACATACAGCACCCTATATATCCGGGATAACATACAGCGCCCTATATATCCGGGATAACATACAGCACCCTATATATCCGGGATAACATACAGCGCCCTATATATCCGGGATAACATACAGCGCCCTATATATCCGGGATAACATACAGCACCCTATATATCCGGGATAACATACAGCGCCCTATATATCCGGGATAACATACAGCACCCTATATATCCGGGATAACATACAGCGCCCTATATATCCGGGATAACATACAGCGCCCTATATATCCGGGATAACATACAGCGCCCTATATATCCGGGATAACATACAGCACCCTATATATCCGGGATAACATACAGCACCCTATATGTGTGATAATGTTTTTATTCTCCACCTTATCAAAATCTCTACTTGCTGTCAGTGAATGAAGACAATGACGTCAAGCGATAGAAAGCCAACACTTCTCACAGCTGAGGGTTTGTTACAGTTTTATTCAGACTGGATAATAAGAAACAGCAGCAGCACAAATCTCTCTCCTGTTCCAAGTTTGTTACAATGTATCAGTGCAGTGGAAATGTTTATTTAGGATTGACAACACCCAGAATGCTCTCTGTTCTATATAGAGGCCAATATGGAGGTGGAGGACAGGATGCAGCTATAATATGGACTATATAGTATGTGATCATGCTTGATAAATAATACCGCCATCTACATGTCCTGTCTGAATAAACCCTTCCCTATACTCCCTAATGGGTTTTATGGAATTCTCTCGTGAAATGGAACCCAAAGGGGTGGGGCTTAATGGAAATAGAAGGTGTCCATTCTTCCTGCAGCTCCCCTCCAGGAGAATTGCGGTATTACATGTCGCCTAATCAGGAATACTTTTCCTTTTTTTAGGAAGTTATGGAAGATCATAATGACAAGACGATTCGGGCCGGAGTCGTTCTTTTTTCTTGATAGAAAAACCCCGAAACCTCTGGTGACGCCATGACTCACAATGATTTTGCGGCAGGTATGGAGATGATGAGGAACATTGTAAATAGTTTTGATTAAAGGGGTTATCCAGGAAAAAAACTTAGAGATATATATATATATATATATATATATATATATCTCTATCAACTGGCTCCAGAAAGTTAAACAGGTTTGTAAATTATTTAAAAAGAAAAAAAAAATCTTAATCCTTTCAGTACTTATGAGCTGCTGAAGTTGAGTTGTTCTTTTCTGTCTAAGTACTCTCTGATGACACGTGTCTCGGGAACTGTCCAGAGTAGAAGCAAATCCCCATAGCAAACCTCTTCTACTCTGTGCAGTTCCCGAGACAGACAGAGATGTCAGCAGAGAGCACTGTTGCCAGACAGAAAAGAACAACTCAACTTCAGCAGCTGATAATTATTGAAAGGATTAAGATTTTTTTTATAAAAGTCATTTTAAAATCTGTATAATTTTCTGGAACCAGTTGATATATCAAAAAAAGTTTATTTCCTGAAATACCAGTTTAATCGCATGTGGTTCTCCGGGTGTTACAAAACTACAACTCCCAGCATGCCCGGACAGCCAATGGCTGTCCGGG
Organism: Hyla sarda; assembly: GCF_029499605.1. NCBI lineage: Eukaryota > Metazoa > Chordata > Amphibia > Anura > Hylidae > Hyla > Hyla sarda. The sequence goes on along the minus strand of NC_079191.1, from coordinate 436,478,302 downwards.
CATGCTGGGAGTTGTAGTTTCGCAATAGCTGGGGAAGCATAGGTTGGAATCCACAGTTTTATTTTCACTGCTTTATACTGTCTTCTACTCCCATAAGCTGCAGCTGCTGGAGTTTATGTTTCTATGTGTTTCTACCTGCGAATGTTTATTTTTGTCTTTTGATATTCCTTCCTGCTTTTCATACCGGATTGCAAATGGTTAAAGTTACCCTCTTTAATTGACTGGTGAGTTCCAAAAAGAAAACAAATGACAGAAAAATACTTTATACTTCTGCATCTCTTACTTGTGCATTTCTGCTCTGCATTCCCTCCTTAAAGGGGTTATCTGAGACTAGAAAAACAGCGCCAACCCTGTCCTCAGGTTTTGTGCGGTATTGCAGATCAGTTCCATTAAAGTGAATGGAACCAATTTGTAACAACGCACACAACCTGAGGATAGGGTTGGTGCTGTTTTCCGAAAGATTAGCTCCGTTTTTCTATTCCTGGATAACTCCTATGAAACAATGTATTCCCCAACTTCAGCAATAGCAGTATACAGATAGAGCTGTAGAGGAGGTGCATAACTACTATATATCCTGATCCCATAGAGATAGCAGCAGTATACAGATAAGCTGTAGGGGAGGAGTATAACTACTTTATATCCTGATCCCATAGAGATAGCAACAGTATACAGATAGAGCTGGAGGGGAGGTGCATAACTACTATATATCCTGATCCCATAGAGATAGCAGCAGTATACAGATAAGCTGTAGGGGAGGAGTATAACTACTTTATATCCTGATCCCATAGAGATAGCAACAGTATACAGATAGAGCTGTAGGGGAGGTGTATAACTACTTTATATCCTGATCCCATAGACATAGCAGCAGTATACAGATAGAGCTGTAGGGGAGGAGTATAACTACTTTATATTCTAATCCCATAGACATAGCAGCAGTATACAGATAGGGCTGGAGGGGAGGTGCATAATTAATATATATCCTGATCCCATGGATATAGCAGCAGTATACAGATAGAGCTTGAGGGGAGGTGTATGACTACTATATATCCTGATCCCATAGAGATAGCAGCAGTAGTATACAGACAGAGCTGGAGGGGAAGTGTATAACTACTATATAGCCTGATCCCATAGAGATAGCAGCAGTATACAGACAGAGCTGGAGGGGATGTATATAATTATTGTCAATCCTGATCCCATAGAGATAGCAGCAGCAGAATACAGATAGAGCTGGAGGGGTATAACTATATATCTTGATCCCATAGAGGTAGCAGCAGCCGTATACAGATAGAGCTGGAGGGGAGGTGTATCACTACTATATATCCTGATCCCATAGAGATAGCAGCAGTATACAGACAGAGCTGGAGGGAATGTATATAATTACTATATATCCTGATCCCATAGAGATAGCAGCAGTGTACAGACAGAGGTGGAGGGGAGGTGTATAATTACTATATATCCTGATCCCATAGAGATGACAGCAGTATAAAGATAGAGCTGGAGGGGATGTATATAATTACTACATATCCTGATCCCATAGAGATAGCAGCAGTATACTGATAGAGCTGGAGGGAATGTATATAATTACTATATATCCTGATCCCATAGAGATAGCAGCAGTATACAGATAGAGCTGGAGGGGAGGTGTATAACTACTATATATCCTGATCCCATAGAGATAGCAGCAGTATACAGACAGAGCTGGAGGGAATGTATATAATTACTATATATCCTGATCCCATAGAGATAGCAGCAGTATACAGATAGAGCTGGAGGGGAGGTGTATAACTACTATATATCCTGATCCCCATAGAGATAGCAGCAGTATACAGACAGAGCTGGAGGGAATGTATATAGTTACTATATATCCTGATCCCATAGAGATAGCAGCAGTATACAGATAGAACTTAATTCTTGTAGCACAAACTAAACCCTCCAGACATCATGTTAAATAAAGTTCAGCATTGTGTATTCTCCATTTATTGGGCCAAAGCAGAGAGTGTGTCCATCACAGGCCGCTCAAGTGGGTGAGACAAAGGGGCCATAATGAAGAATGTTCCCAGGCGGAGAAAGATCGGCCCGGAATAAATACTCTCTTTGGTGCCTTTATTATTGCAGCCAACATCAGAGCCTCAGTTGCTGTTTATTGTGGCAGCGTTCCCAAAATAAAACCAGCGTACATGTCCCTCCGCAATGGGAACATCGACACCAACCTGCAGCTGCTGGGAAACGGATGGGGAACGTCCGACACAGGTCTGTGAGAGGAACCAACATCTGTACATTACTATAATACATCATTCATCTGTAATACCCCTGAACTAATAGCTGTAATACTGCCCTCTACAGGCAAGGATACTATAATACTAAGCCCTGTGTGATATAATATATCTACTGTATTACTGTCCTTATGTGCAAGAATATAACTACTATAATACTGCTCCTATATACAAGAATATAACTACTATAATACTGCTCCTATATACAAGAATATAACTACTATAATACTGCCTCCTATATACAAGAATATAACTACTATAATACTGTCTCCTATACACAAGAATATAACTACTATAATACTGCTCCTATATACAGGAATATAACTACTATAATACTGCCCCTATATACAAGAATATAACTACTATAATACTGCTCCTATATACAAGAATATAACTACTATAATACTGCTCCTATATACAGGAATATAACTACTATAATACTGCCTCCTAGATACAAGAATATAACTACTATAATACTGCTCCTATATACAAGAATATAACTACTATAATACTGCTCCTATATACAAGAATATAACTACTATAATACTGCCTCCTATATACAAGAATATAACTACTATAATACTGCCTCCTATATACAAGAATATAACTACTATAATACTGCTCCTATATACAAGAATATAACTACTGTAATACTGCTCCTATATACAAGAATATAACTACTATAATACTGCTCCTATATACAAGAATATAACTACTATAATACTGCTCCTATATACAAGAATATAACTACTATAATACTGCTCCTATATACAAGAATATAACTACTGTAATACTGCTCCTATATACAAGAATATAACTACTGTAATACCGCTCCTATATACAAGAATATAACTACTATAATACTGCTCCTATATACAAGAATATAACTACTGTAATACTGCTCCTATATACAAGAATATAACTACTATAATACTTTTCTTATATGAAGTGATTGGGGGCTGATTGAGATTCAAATCACCTACATAAATGTGGAGTTACAGTAAATGTTACAGTTCTGTCTGCAACCACCACTAGGGGGAGCTTAGGATCTTACTGTTTACAGATGCTTTAACAGTATACAGTAAGTTCTATAGCTCCCTCTTGTGGTGGCAGCAGGCCTCGATAATATTATCATGTAATTCTATATTTGTGCAGGGGATTTAGCGCTGTGTATCAAAAAAGCAAAGTTCTGACCCTATAGATATAATTAATCAGCCCATATTGTTGGTGATGACCTTGGATATTGCCCTCAGTGATGGACATGTCTCACTTTCTGTCCTCAGCCGCCCTTCAGTCCTCGCTGGGCCTGCAGGTGAAGCGATCCTACATGTGGGGGGGAGATGATCTGCAGCCAGAGATTTTGGATCCTGAACGGTATAATGAATCCCTTCCTCTAAAACTGAGCAAATCTAATGAGAGGAACCAGAGAGAGGACGAGGTGGACAGTGCGGCCCTGGAGACCTCCCGGCTGAAGGACAAGGTGAAGAGGAGAATGTCTGAAGGCTTCAGCGCCCGAGGGGGTGAGTGCGGTCCTTATAGGGTGTGTATGACTAATAAGAGGGGGTGAGTGCGGTCCTTATAGGGTGTGTATGACTAATAAGAGGGGGTGAGTGCGGTCCTTATAGGGTGTGTATGACTAATAAGAGGAGGTGAGTGCGGTCCTTATAGGGTGTATATGAGTAATAAGAGGGGGTGAGTGCGGTCCTTATAGGGTGTGTATGACTAATAAGAGGAGGTGAGTGCGGTCCTTATAGGGTGTGTATGACTAATAAGAGGGGGTGAGTGCAGTCCTTATAGGGTGTGTATGACTAATAAGAGGAGGTGAGTGCGGTCCTTATAGGGTGTGTATGACTAATAAGAGGGGGTGAGTGCAGTCCTTATAGGGTGTGTATGACTAATAAGAGGAGGTGAGTGCAGTCCTTATAGGGTGTGTATGACTAATAAGAGGAGGTGAGTGCGGTCCTTATAGGGTGTGTATGACTAATAAGAGGGGTGAGTGCAGTCCTTATAGGGTGTGTATGACTAATAAGAGGGGTGAGTGCAGTCCTTATAGGGTGAGTATGACTAATATGAGGGGGTGAGTGCGGTCCTTATAGGGTGTGTATGACTAATAAGAGGGGGTGAGTGCGGTCCTTATAGGGTGTGTATGAGTAATAAGAGGGGGTGAGTGCAGTCCTTATAGGGTGTGTATGACTAATATGAGGGGGTGAGTGCGGTCCTTATAGGGTGTGTATGACTAATAAGAGGGGTGAGTGCAGTCCTTATAGGGTGTATATGAGTAATAAGAGGGGTGAGTGCGGTCCTTATAGGGTGTGTATGACTAATAAGAGGGGGTGAGTGCGGTCCTTATAGGGTGTGTATGACTAATAAGAGGGGGTGAGTGCAGTCCTTATAGGGTGTGTATGACTAATAAGAGGAGGTGAGTGCAGTCCTTATAGGGTTTGTATGACTAATAAGAGGAGGTGAGTGCGGTCCTTATAGGGTGTGTATGACTAATAAGAGGGGGTGAGTGCGGTCCTTATAGGGTGTGTATGACTAATAAGAGGAGGTGAGTGCGGTCCTTATAGGGTATGTATGACTAATAAGAGGAGGTGAATGCGGTCCTTATGGGGTGTGTATGACTAATAAGAGGGGGTGAGTGCAGTCCTTATAGGGTGTGTATGACTAATAAGAGGGGGTGAGTGCAGTCCTTATAGGGTGTGTATGACTAATAAGAGGAGGTGAGTGCAGTCCTTATAGGGTGTGTATGACTAATAAGAGGAGGTGAGTGCAGTCCTTATAGGGTGTGTATGACTAATAAGAGGGGTGAGTGCGGTCCTTATAGGGTGTGTATGAGTAATAAGAGGGGTGAGTGCGGTCCTTATAGGGTGTGTATGACTAATAAGAGGAGGTGAGTGCGGTCCTTATAGGGTGTGTATGACTAATAAGAGGAGGTGAGTGCGGTCCTTATAGGGTGTGTATGACTAATAAGAGGGGGTGAGTGCGGTCCTTATAGGGTGTGTATGACTAATAAGAGGAGGTGAGTGGAGTCCTTATAGGGTGTGTATGACTAATAAGAGGGGTGAGTGCGGTTCTTATAGGGTGTGTATGACTAATAAGAGGGAGTGAGTGCAGTCCTTACAGGGTGTGTATGACTAATAAGAGGAGGTGAGTGCAGTCCTTATAGGGTGTGTATGACTAATAAGAGGAGGTGAGTGCGGTCCTTATAGGGTGTGTATGACTAATATGAGGGGGTGAGTGCGGTCCTTATAGGGTGTGTATGACTAATAAGAGGAGGTGAGTGCGGTCCTTATAGGGTGTGTATGAGTAATAAGAGGAGGTGAGTGCGGTTCTTATAGGGTGTGTATGACTAATAAGAGGAGGTGAGTGCGGTCCTTATAGGGTGTGTATGAGTAATAAGAGGGGTGAGTGCAGTCCTTATAGGGTGTGTATGACTAATAAGAGGAGGTGAGTGCGGTCCTTATAGGGTGTGTATGACTAATAAGAGGGAGTGAGTGCAGTCCTTACAGGGTGTGTATGACTAATAAGAGGAGGTGAGTGCGGTCCTTATAGGGTGTGTATGAGTAATAAGAGGGGTGAGTGCGGTCCTTATAGGGTGTGTATGACTAATAAGAGGAGGTGAGTGCGGTCCTTATAGGGTGTGTATGAGTAATAAGAGGAGGTGAGTGCGGTCCTTATAGGGTGTGTATGACTAATAAGAGGAGGTGAGTGCGGTCCTTATAGGGTGTGTATAGGTAATAAGAGGAGGTGAGTGCGGTCCTTATAGGGTGTGTATAGGTAATATGAGGGGGTGAGTGCGGTCCTTATAGGGTGTGTATGACTAATAAGAGGAGGTGAGTGCGGTCCTTATAGGGTGTGTATGACTAATAAGAGGAGGTGAGTGCGGTCCTTATAGGGTGTGTATGAGTAATAAGAGGAGGTGAGTGCGGTCCTTATAGGGTGTGTATGACTAATAAGAGGAGGGGAGTGCAGTCCTTATAGGGTGTGTATGACTAATAAGAGGAGGTGAGTGCGGTCCTTATAGGGTGTGTATGACTAATAAGAGGAGGTGAGTGCGGTCCTTATAGGGTGTGTATGACTAATAAGAGGAGGTGAGTGCGGTCCTTATAGGGTGTGTATGACTAATAAGAGGCGGTGAGTGCAGTCCTTATAGGGTGTGTATGAGTAATAAGAGGGGGTGAGTGCGGTCCTTATAGGGTGTGTGTGACTAATAAGAGGAGGTGAGTGCGGTCCTTATAGGGTGTGTATGAGTAATAAGAGGGGTGAGTGCGGTCCTTATAGGGTGTGTATGAGTAATAAGAGGGGTGAGTGCGGTCCTTATAGGGTGTGTATGACTAATAAGAGGAGGTGAGTGCGGTCCTTATAGGGTGTGTATGACTAATAAGAGGGGGTGAGTGCGGTCCTTATAGGGTGTGTATGACTAATAAGAGGAGGTGAGTGCAGTCCTTATAGGGTGTGTATGAGTAATAAGAGGAGGTGAGTGCGGTCCTTATAGGGTGTGTATGACTAATATGAGGGGGTGAGTGCGGTCCTTATAGGGTGTGTATGACTAATAAGAGGAGGTGAGTGCGGTCCTTATAGGGTGTGTATGAGTAATAAGAGGGGTGAGTGCGGTCCTTATAGGGTGTGTATGACTAATAAGAGGGGGTGAGTGCGGTCCTTATAGGGTGTGTATGAGTAATAAGAGGGGGTGAGTGCGGTCCTTATAGGGTGTGTATGACTAATAAGAGGAGGTGAGTGCGGTCCTTATAGGGTGTGTATAGGTAATAAGAGGAGGTGAGTGCGGTCCTTATAGGGTGTGTATGACTAATAAGAGGAGGTGAGTGCGGTCCTTATAGGGTGTGTATGACTAATAAGAGGGGGTGAGTGCAGTCCTTATAGGGTGTGTATGACTAATAAGAGGAGGTGAGTGCGGTCCTTATAGGGTGTGTATGAGTAATAAGAGGGGGTGAGTGCGGTCCTTATAGGGTGTGTATGACTAATAAGAGGAGGTGAGTGCGGTCCTTATAGGTTGTGTATGAGTAATAAGAGGGGGTGAGTGCAGTCCTTATAGGGTGTGTATGACTAATAAGAGGAGGGGAGTGCAGTCCTTATAGGGTGTGTATGAGTAATAAGAGGGGGTGAGTGCAGTCCTTATAGGGTGTGTATGAGTAATAAGAGGGGTGAGTGCGGTCCTTATAGGGTGTGTATGACTAATAAGAGGAGGTGAGTGCGGTCCTTATAGGGTGTGTATGACTAATAAGAGGGGGTGAGTGCGGTCCTTATAGGGTGTGTATGAGTAATAAGAGGGGGTGAGTGCGGTCCTTATAGGGTGTGTATGACTAATAAGAGGAGGTGAGTGCGGTCCTTATAGGGTGTGTATGAGTAATAAGAGGGGTGAGTGCGGTCCTTATAGGGTGTGTATGACTAATAAGAGGGGGTGAGTGCGGTCCTTATAGGGTGTGTATGAGTAATAAGAGGGGGTGAGTGCGGTCCTTATAGGGTGTGTATAGGTAATAAGAGGAGGTGAGTGCGGTCCTTATAGGGTGTGTATGACTAATAAGAGGAGGTGAGTGCGGTCCTTATAGGGTGTGTATGACTAATAAGAGGGGGTGAGTGCAGTCCTTATAGGGTGTGTATGACTAATAAGAGGAGGTGAGTGCGGTCCTTATAGGGTGTGTATGAGTAATAAGAGGGGGTGAGTGCGGTCCTTATAGGGTGTGTATGAGTAATAAGAGGGGTGAGTGCAGTCCTTATAGGGTGTGTATGACTAATAAGAGGAGGGGAGTGCAGTCCTTATAGGGTGTGTATGAGTAATAAGAGGGGGTGAGTGCGGTCCTTATAGGGTGTGTATGACTAATAAGAGGAGGGGAGTGCGGTCCTTATAGGGTGTGTATGAGTAATAAGAGGGGTGAGTGCGGTCCTTATAGGGTGTGTATGACTAATAAGAGGAGGTGAGTGCGGTCCTTATAGGGTGTGTATGACTAATAAGAGGGGGTGAGTGCGGTCCTTATAGGGTGTGTATGAGTAATAAGAGGGGTGAGTGCGGTCCTTATAGGGTGTGTATGACTAATAAGAGGAGGTGAGTGCGGTCCTTATAGGGTGTGTATGAGTAATAAGAGGAGGTGAGTGCGGTCCTTATAGGGTGTGTATGAGTAATAAGAGGGGTGAGTGCGGTCCTTATAGGGTGTGTATGACTAATAAGAGGAGGTGAGTGCGGTCCTTATAGGGTGTGTATGAGTAATAAGAGGGGTGAGTGCGGTCCTTATAGGGTGTGTATGACTAATAAGAGGGGGTGAGTGCGGTCCTTATAGGGTGTGTATGACTAATAAGAGGAGGTGAGTGCGGTCCTTATAGGGTGTGTATGACTAATAAGAGGAGGTGAGTGCGGTCCTTATAGGGTGTGTATGACCAATAAGAGGAGGTGAGTGCGGTCCTTATAGGGTGTGTATGACTAATAAGAGGGGGTGAGTGCAGTCCTTATAGGGTGTGTATGACTAATAAGAGGAGGTGAGTGCGGTCCTTATAGGGTGTGTATGAGTAATAAGAGGGGGTGAGTGCGGTCCTTATAGGGTGTGTATGAGTAATAAGAGGGGTGAGTGCAGTCCTTATAGGGTGTGTATGACTAATAAGAGGAGGTGAGTGCGGTCCTTATAGGGTGTGTATGACTAATAAGAGGAGGGGAGTGCAGTCCTTATAGGGTGTGTATGACTAATAAGAGGGGGTGAGTGCAGTCCTTATAGGGTGTGTATGAGTAATAAGAGGGGGTGAGTGCGGTCCTTATAGGGTGTGTATGACTAATAAGAGGAGGGGAGTGCAGTCCTTATAGGGTGTGTATGACTAATAAGAGGAGGTGAGTGCGGTCCTTATAGGGTGTGTATGACTAATAAGAGGGGGTGAGTGCGGTCCTTATAGGGTGTGTATGAGTAATAAGAGGGGTGAGTGCGGTCCTTATAGGGTGTGTATGACTAATAAGAGGAGGTGAGTGCGGTCCTTATAGGGTGTGTATGAGTAATAAGAGGAGGTGAGTGCGGTCCTTATAGGGTGTGTATGACTAATAAGAGGAGGTGAGTGCGGTCCTTATAGGGTGTGTATGAGTAATAAGAGGGGTGAGTGCGGTCCTTATAGGGTGTGTATGACTAATAAGAGGGGGTGAGTGCGGTCCTTATAGGGTGTGTATGACTAATAAGAGGAGGTGAGTGCGGTCCTTATAGGGTGTGTATGACTAATAAGAGGAGGTGAGTGCGGTCCTTATAGGGTGTGTATGACTAATAAGAGGAGGTGAGTGCGGTCCTTATAGGGTGTGTATGACTAATAAGAGGGGGTGAGTGCGGTCCTTATAGGGTGTGTATGAGTAATAAGAGGAGGTGAGTGCGGTCCTTATAGGGTGTGTATGACTAATAAGAGGAGGTGAGTGCGGTCCTTATAGGGTGTGTATGAGTAATAAGAGGGGGTGAGTGCGGTCCTTATAGGGTGTGTATGACTAATAAGAGGAGGTGAGTGCGGTCCTTATAGGGTGTGTATGACTAATAAGAGGAGGTGAGTGCAGTCCTTATAGGGTGTGTATGACTAATAAGAGGAGGTGAGTGCAGTCCTTATAGGGTGTGTATGAGTAATAAGAGGGGTGAGTGCGGTCCTTATAGGGTGTGTATGACTAATAAGAGGAGGTGAGTGCGGTCCTTATAGGGTGTGTATGAGTAATAAGAGGGGTGAGTGCGGTCCTTATAGGGTGTGTATGACTAATAAGAGGGGGTGAGTGCGGTCCTTATAGGGTGTGTATGACTAATAAGAGGAGGTGAGTGCGGTCCTTATAGGGTGTGTATGACTAATAAGAGGGGGTGAGTGCGGTCCTTATAGGGTGTGTATGACTAATAAGAGGAGGTGAGTGCGGTCCTTATAGGGTGTGTATGACTAATAAGAGGAGGTGAGTGCGGTCCTTATAGGGTGTGTATGACTAATAAGAGGAGGTGAGTGCGGTCCTTATAGGGTGTGTATGACTAATAAGAGGAGGTGAGTGCGGTCCTTATAGGGTGTGTATGACTAATAAGAGGAGGTGAGTGCGGTCCATATAGGGTGTATATGAGTAATAAGAGGGGGTGAGTGCGGTCCTTATAGGGTGTGTATGACTAATAAGAGGAGGTGAGTGCGGTCCTTATAGGGTGTGTATGACTAATAAGAGGAGGTGAGTGCGGTCCTTATAGGGTGTGTATGACTAATAAGAGGGGGTGAGTGCAGTCCTTATAGGGTGTGTATGACTAATAAGAGGAGGTGAGTGCGGTCCTTATAGGGTGTGTATGACTAATAAGAGGAGGTGAGTGCGGTCCTTATAGGGTGTGTATGACTAATAAGAGGAGGTGAGTGCGGTCCTTATAGGGTGTGTATGACTAATAAGAGGAGGTGAGTGCGGTCCTTATAGGGTGTGTATGACTAATAAGAGGAGGTGAGTGCGGTCCTTATAGGGTGTGTATGACTAATAAGAGGAGGTGAGTGCGGTCCTTATAGGGTGTGTATGACTAATAAGAGGAGGTGAGTGCGGTCCTTATAGGGTGTGTATGAGTAATAAGAGGGGGTGAGTGCGGTCCTTATAGGGTGTGTATGACTAATAAGAGGAGGGGAGTGCAGTCCTTATAGGGTGTGTATGACTAATAAGAGGGGGTGAGTGCGGTCCTTATAGGGTGTGTATGAGTAATAAGAGGGGGTGAGTGCGGTCCTTATAGGGTGTGTATGACTAATAAGAGGAGGTGAGTGCGGTCCTTATAGGGTGTGTATGAGTAATAAGAGGAGGTGAGTGCGGTCCTTATAGGGTGTGTATGACTAATAAGAGGAGGTGAGTGCGGTCCTTATAGGGTGTGTATGACTAATAAGAGGAGGTGAGTGCGGTCCTTATAGGGTGTGTACGACTAATAAGAGGAGGTGAGTGCGGTCCTTATAGGGTGTGTATGACTAATAAGAGGAGGTGAGTGCGGTCCTTATAGGGTGTGTATGACTAATAAGAGGAGGTGAGTGCGGTCCTTATAGGGTGTGTATGACTAATAAGAGGAGGTGAGTGCGGTCCTTATAGGGAGTGTATGACTAATAAGAGGAGGTGAGTGCGGTCCTTATAGGGTGTGTATGAGTAATAAGAGGGGGTGAGTGCGGTCCTTATAGGGTGTGTATGACTAAGAAGAGGAGGGGAGTGCAGTCCTTATAGGGTGTGTATGACTAATAAGAGGGGGTGAGTGCGGTCCTTATAGGGTGTGTATGAGTAATAAGAGGAGGTGAGTGCGGTCCTTATAGGGTGTGTATGACTAATAAGAGGGGGTGAGTGCGGTCCTTATAGGGTGTGTATGACTAATAAGAGGGGGTGAGTACGGTCCTTATAGGGTGTGTATGACTAATAAGAGGGGTGAGTGCAGTCCTTATAGGGTGTGTATGACTAATAAGAGGGGGTGAGTGCGGTCCATATAGGGTGTGTATGACTAATAAGAGGGGGTGAGTACGGTCCTTATAGGGTGTGTATGACTAATAAGAGGGGTGAGTGCGGTCCTTAGAGGGTGTGTATGACTAATAAGAGGGGGTGAGTGCGGTCCTTATAGGGTGTGTATGACTAATAAGAGGAGGTGAGTGCGGTCCTTATAGGGTGTGTATGACTAATAAGAGGGGGTGAGTGCGGTCCTTATAGGGTGTGTATGACTAATAAGAGGAGGTGAGTACGGTCCTTATAGGGTGTGTATGACTAATAAGAGGGGTGAGTGCAGTCCTTATAGGGTGTGTATGACTAATAAGAGGAGGTGAGTGCGGTCCTTATAGGGTGTGTATGACTAATAAGAGGAGGTGAGTGCAGTCCTTATAGGGTGTGCATGACTAATAAGAGGAGGTGAGTGCGGTCCTTATAGGGTGTGTATGACTAATAAGAGGGGGTGAGTGCGGTCCTTATAGGGTGTGTATGAGTAATAAGAGGGGTGAGTGCGGTCCTTATAGGGTGTGTATGACTAATAAGAGGAGGTGAGTGCGGTCCTTATAGGGTGTGTATGAGTAATAAGAGGAGGTGAGTGCGGTCCTTATAGGGTGTGTATGAGTAATAAGAGGGGGTGAGTGCGGTCCTTATAGGGTGTGTATGACTAAGAAGAGGAGGTGAGTGCGGTCCTTAGAGGGTGTGTATGAGTAACAAGAGGGGGTGAGTGCGGTCCTTATAGGGTGTGTATGAGTAACAAGAGGGGTGAGTGCGGTCCTTATAGGGTGTGTATGACTAATAAGAGGAGGTGAGTGCGGTCCTTATAGGGTGTGTATAGGTAATATGAGGGGGTGAGTGCGGTCCTTATTGGGTGTGTATAGGTAATAAGAGGAGGTGAGTGCAGTCCTTATAGGGTGTGTATGACTAATAAGAGGGGGTGAGTGCGGTCCTTATAGGGTGTGTATGACTAATAAGAGGAGGTGAGTGCGGTCCTTATAGGGTGTGTATGACTAATAAGAGGGGTGAGTGCGGTCCTTATAGGGTGTATATGAGTAATAAGAGGAGGTGAGTGCAGTCCTTATAGGGTGTGTATGACTAATAAGAGGAGGTGAGTGCGGTCCTTATAGGGTGTGTATGACTAATAAGAGGGGGTGAGTGCGGTCCTTATAGGGTGTGTATGACTAATAAGAGGAGGTGAGTGCGGTCCTTATAGGGTGTGTATGAGTAATAAGAGGGGGTGAGTGCGGTCCTTATAGGGTGTGTATGACTAATAAGAGGGGGTGAGTGCAGTCCTTATAGGGTGTGTATGAGTAATAAGAGGGGTGAGTGCGGTCCTTATAGGGTGTATATGAGTAATAAGAGGGGTGAGTGCGGTCCTTATAGGGTGTGTATGAGTAATAAGAGGGGGTGAGTGCAGTCCTTATAGGGTGTGTATGACTAATAAGAGGAGGTGAGTGCGGTCCTTATAGGGTGTGTATGACTAATAAGAGGGGGTGAGTGTGGGCCTTATAGGGTGTGTATGACTAATAAGAGGAGGTGAGTGTGGTCCTTATAGGGTGTGTATGAGTAATAAGAGGGGTGAGTGCGGTCCTTATAGGGTGTGTATGACTAATAAGAGGGGGTGAGTGCGGTCCTTATAGGGTGTGTATGACTAATAAGAGGGGGTGAGTGCGGTCCTTATAGGGTGTGTATGACTAATAAGAGGGGGTGAGTGCGGTCCTTATAGGGTGTGTATGAGTAATAAGAGGGGTGAGTGCGGTCCTTATAGGATGTGTATGAGTAATAAGAGGGGTGAGTGCGGTCCTTATAGGGTGTGTATGAGTAATAAGAGGGGGTGAGTGTGGGCCTTATAGGGTGTGTATGACTAATAAGAGGAGGTGAGTGCGGTCCTTATAGGGTGTGTATGACTAATAAGAGGAGGTGAGTGCGGTCCTTATAGGGTGTGTATGACTATTAAGAGGGGGTGAGTGCGGTCCTTATAGGGTGTGTATGACTAATAAGAGGAGGTGAGTGCGGTCCTTATAGGGTGTGTATGACTAATAAGAGGGGTGAGTGCGGTCCTTATAGGGTGTGTATGAGTAATAAGAGGGGTGAGTGCGGTCCTTATAGGGTGTGTATGATTTATAAGAGGGGGTGAGTGTGGGCCTTATAGGGTGTGTATGACTAATAAGAGGAGGTGAGTGCGGTCCTTATAGGGTGTGTATGACTAATAAGAGGAGGTGAGTGCGGTCCTTATAGGGTGTGTATGACTAATAAGAGGAGGTGAGTGCGGTCCTTATAGGGTGTGTATGACTAATAAGAGGGGGTGAGTGCGGTCCTTATAGGGTGTGTATGAGTAATAAGAGGGGTGAGTGCGGTCCTTATAGGGTGTGTATGACTAATAAGAGGAGGTGAGTGCGGTCCTTATAGGGTGTGTATGACTAATAAGAGGGGGTGAGTGCGGTCCTTATAGGGTGTGTATGAGTAATAAGAGGGGGTGAGTGCGGTCCTTATAGGGTGTGTGTGACTAATAAGAGGAGGTGAGTGCGGTCCTTATAGGGTGTGTATGAGTAATAAGAGGAGGTGAGTGCGGTCCTTATAGGGTGTGTATGACTAATAAGAGGAGGTGAGTGGAGTCCTTATAGGGTGTGTATGACTAATAAGAGGAGGTGAGTGCGGTCCTTATAGGGTGTGTATGAGTAATAAGAGGAGGTGAGTGCGGTCCTTATAGGGTGTGTATGACTAATAAGAGGAGGTGAGTGCAGTCCTTATAGGGTGTGTATGACTAATAAGAGGGGGTGAGTGCGGTCCTTATAGGGTGTGTATAGGTAATATGAGGGGGTGAGTGCGGTCCTTATAGGGTGTGTATGAGTAATAAGAGGGGGTGAGTGCGGTCCTTATAGGGTGTGTGTGACTAATAAAAGGAGGTGAGTGCGGTCCTTATAGGGTGTGTATGACTAATAAGAGGAGGTGAGTGCGGTCCTTATAGGGTGTGTATGACTAATAAGAGGAGGTGAGTGCAGTCCTTATAGGGTGTGTATGACTAATAAGAGGGGGTGAGTGCGGTCCTTATAGGGTGTGTATAGGTAATATGAGGGGGTGAGTGCGGTCCTTATAGGGTGTGTATGACTAATAAGAGGGGGTGAGTGCGGTCCTTATAGGGTGTGTATAGGTAATATGAGGGGGTGAGTGCGGTCCTTATAGGGTGTGTATAGGTAATATGAGGGGGTGAGTGCGGTCCTTATAGGGTGTGTATGAGTAATAAGAGGGGTGAGTGCGGTCCTTATAGGGTGTGTGTGACTAATAAGAGGAGGTGAGTGCGGTCCTTATAGGGTGTGTATGAGTAATAAGAGGGGGTGAGTGCGGTCCTTATAGGGTGTGTATGACTAATAAGAGGAGGGGAGTGCAGTCCTTATAGGGTGTGTATGACTAATAAGAGGGGGTGAGTGCGGTCCTTATAGGGTGTGTGTGACTAATAAGAGGGGTGAGTGCGGTCCTTATAGGGTGTGTGTGACTAATAAGAGGGGTGAGTGCGGTCCTTATAGGGTGTGTGTGACTAATAAGAGGAGGTGAGTGCGGTCCTTATAGGGTGTGTATGACTAATAAGAGGAGGTGAGTGCGGTCCTTATAGGGTGTGTATGAGTAATAAGAGGAGGTGAGTGCGGTCCTTATAGGGTGTGTATGAGTAATAAGAGGGGGTGAGTGCAGTCCTTATAGGGTGTGTATGAGTAATAAGAGGGGGTGAGTGCGGTCCTTATAGGGTGTGTATGAGTAATAAGAGGGGGTGAGTGCGGTCCTTATAGGGTGTGTATGACTAATAAGAGGGGATGAGTACGGTCCTTATAGGGTGTGTATGACTAATAAGAGGAGGTGAGTGCGGTCCTTATAGGGTGTGTATGACTAATAAGAGGGGGTGAGTGCGGTCCTTATAGGGTGTGTATGACTAATAAGAGGGGTGAGTGCGGTCCTTATAGGGTGTGTATGACTAATAAGAGGAGGTGAGTGCGGTCCTTATAGGGTGTGTATGACTAATAAGAGGGGGTGAGTGCGGTCCTTATAGGGTGTGTATGAGTAATAAGAGGGGGTGAGTGCGGTCCTTATAGGGTGTGTGTGACTAATAAGAGGAGGTGAGTGCGGTCCTTATAGGGTGTGTATGAGTAATAAGAGGAGGTGAGTGCGGTCCTTATAGGGTGTGTATGACTAATAAGAGGAGGTGAGTGGAGTCCTTATAGGGTGTGTATGACTAATAAGAGGAGGTGAGTGCGGTCCTTATAGGGTGTGTATGAGTAATAAGAGGAGGTGAGTGCGGTCCTTATAGGGTGTGTATGACTAATAAGAGGAGGTGAGTGCAGTCCTTATAGGGTGTGTATGACTAATAAGAGGGGGTGAGTGCGGTCCTTATAGGGTGTGTATAGGTAATATGAGGGGGTGAGTGCGGTCCTTATAGGGTGTGTATGAGTAATAAGAGGGGGTGAGTGCGGTCCTTATAGGGTGTGTATGACTAATAAGAGGAGGTGAGTGCAGTCCTTATAGGGTGTGTATGACTAATAAGAGGAGGTGAGTGCGGTCCTTATAGGGTGTGTATGACTAATAAGAGGAGGTGAGTGCGGTCCTTATAGGGTGTGTATGACTAATAAGAGGGGATGAGTACGGTCCTTATAGGGTGTGTATGACTAATAAGAGGGGATGAGTACGGTCCTTATAGGGTGTGTATGACTAATAAGAGGGGGTGAGTGCGGTCCTTATAGGGTGTGTATGACTAATAAGAGGGGGTGAGTGCGGTCCTTATAGGGTATGTATGACTAATAAGAGGGGATGAGTACGGTCCTTATAGGGTGTGTATGACTAATAAGAGGAGGTGAGTGCGGTCCTTATAGGGTGTGTATGACTAATAAGAGGGGATGAGTGCGGTCCTTATAGGGTGTGTATGACTAATAAGAGGGGATGAGTGCGGTCCTTATAGGGTGTGTATGACTAATAAGAGGAGGTGAGTGCGGTCCTTATAGGGTGTGTATAGGTAATATGAGGGGGTGAGTGCGGTCCTTATAGGGTGTGTATGAGTAATAAGAGGGGGTGAGTGCGGTCCTTATAGGGTGTGTATGACTAATAAGAGGAGGTGAGTGCAGTCCTTATAGGGTGTGTATGACTAATAAGAGGAGGTGAGTGCGGTCCTTATAGGGTGTGTATGACTAATAAGAGGAGGTGAGTGCGGTCCTTATAGGGTGTGTATGACTAATAAGAGGGGATGAGTACGGTCCTTATAGGGTGTGTATGACTAATAAGAGGGGATGAGTACGGTCCTTATAGGGTGTGTATGACTAATAAGAGGGGGTGAGTGCGGTCCTTATAGGGTGTGTATGACTAATAAGAGGGGGTGAGTGCGGTCCTTATAGGGTATGTATGACTAATAAGAGGGGATGAGTACGGTCCTTATAGGGTGTGTATGACTAATAAGAGGAGGTGAGTGCGGTCCTTATAGGGTGTGTATGACTAATAAGAGGGGATGAGTGCGGTCCTTATAGGGTGTGTATGACTAATAAGAGGGGATGAGTGCGGTCCTTATAGGGTGTGTATGACTAATAAGAGGGGTGAGTGCAGTCCTTATAGGGTGTGTATGACTAATAAGAGGGGATGAGTACGGTCCTTATAGGGTGTGTATGACTAATAAGAGGGGGTGAGTGCGGTCCTTATAGGGTGTGTATGACTAATAAGAGGGGATGAGTACGGTCCTTATAGGGTGTGTATGACTAATAAGAGGGGATGAGTACGGTCCTTATAGGGTGTGTATGACTAATAAGAGGGGGTGAGTGCGGTCCTTATAGGGTGTGTATGACTAATAAGAGGGGATGAGTACGGTCCTTATAGGGTGTGTATGACTAATAAGAGGGGATGAGTACGGTCCTTATAGGGTGTGTATGACTAATAGTAGGGGTTCCCCCATAACAGACCCCTCCATATATCTCCCCCCAGCCCAGTCTATCTTCTTTGTGATCCCCATTACAGCTCCATCTGAACTCATAACCTCGCTGAACGCCCCCCTGAAGCCTGCAGTACCCAGGAGCGCCTCCCAGAGGTTACTAAATGTAACCAAACCCGTACCCCCCATCCAGAGGAGCCCCACACCTCATAACAGCGCAGCAGAGGAGAGCGCCACCCAGAGGAGCCGAGAGGAGGACAGAAGAGGAGAAAACACCTCATATATAGAGGTAAAAGACCAGAGCGACAGCATGACCAGGGGATGAGCACTAGATAGAATGGTCATAATTCTATCCATCTCATATCTCTCTATCTATCTATCTATCTATCTATCCATCTCATATCTCTCTATCTATCTATCTATCCATCTCATATCTATCTATCTATCTATCTATCTCATATCTATCTATCTATCTATCTCATATCTATCTATCTATCCATCTCATATCTATCCATCTCATATCTATCTATCTATCTCATATCTATCTATCTCATATCTATCTCATATCTATCTATCTCATATCTATCTCATATCTATCTATCTCATATCTATCTCATATCTATCTATCTCATATCTATCTCATATCTATCTATCTCATATCTATCTCATATCTATCTATCTATCTATCTATCTATCTATCTCATATCTATCTATCTATCTCATATCTATCTATCTATCTCATATCTATCTATCTCATATCTATCTATCTCATATCTATCTATCTATCTCCTATCTATCTATCTCCTATCTATCTATCTATCTATCTATCTATCTATCTATCTATCTATCTATCTATCTTCTTTCTTCCTCCCTGCAGTCTCTACAATCTGTGTGCTCCGGTGAGGAGAAGACCCCTATGTCCCTTGGGGGGCTGTTGATTCCTCCCATAAGTAAATCCTCAGGAGGTGCAGCAGAGCCGAGTCAGTCCGGTGCAGCGCAGAACTTTACTACAGCTCAGCGGAGGAAATCATCCCCGACCCCCAGACAAGGATCTCATCCGAGAAGGTGACTGTGCCGGGCATAGTATTGGGGTGGTGCAGGAAAACACCAACATCACAGCCATTGGCTGTCCGGGCATGCTGGGAGTTGTAGTTTGCAACAGCTGAAGAGCTACTGGTTAAAGGGGTACTCCAGCCCTAAGACATGTTATCCCCTATCCAAAGGATAGGGGATAAGATGTCTGACCACGGGGGACCTGCCACTGGGGACCCCCGCAATCTTGCATTCGGCACCCACGTCTTTGAGCTGCACGCCGCACTGCCAGCTCACAAACTGCCGGGTGCCGACCATGGGGTGGAGTATCGTGACATTGTGACTCCACCCCTATGTGACATGAAGCCCCGCCCCCGCTATGCAAGTCTACGGGAGAGGGCGTGACAGAGTACCCCTTTAAAGAACCATGATACAGAGAAGTGTTTCCCAACCAGTGTGCCTCCAGTTGTTGCAGAACTACAACTCCCAGCATGCTAAGCAGCAGGAATCATGGTCTGGGCAGTGGATGGGAGACCAACAACAAAGCTCAGAGCAGTGGTTCCCAACCAGTGTGCCTCCAGCTGTTTAAAAACTCCCATCTTTTTTTATAGCTTTTTTGTTACAGTCAATAACATTTATTATAATGTTCTAAATTGTATCCAGGATTAATTGACACAGTGTGAACTTATAGTAACTCCAAAGTTTTTTATTTCCTTTACAGCAGTGATCTGGAAGATGAGGGCAAATCCGGACGATCTGTAGGTAAGTGTGAACTGTGATCTGTGGAAAAATACGACGCCCAGTATGCTCTGCAGTAGTTTTTTCCATACAGTGTACCTCCAGCTGTTGCAAAACTACAACTCCCAGCATGCTAAGCAGCTGGTGTCATGGTCTGGGCAATGGATGGGAGACCAACGAGGCTCAAAGCAGTGTTTCCCAACCAGGGGGCATCCAGCTGTTGCAAAACTATCATGGTCTGGGCAGTGGATGGGAGACCAACAGCAATGCTCAGAGCAGTGTTTCCCAACAGGTGTGCCTCCAGCTGTTGCAAAACTACAACTCCCAGCATGCTAAGCAGCAGTTATCATGGTCTGGGCAGTGGATGGGAGACCAAGGATGCTCAAAGCAGTTTTTCCCAACCAGTGGGCCTCCAGCTGTTGCAAAACAGGCATGTTGGGAGTATTAGTTTTGCAACAGCTGGAGACACACTGTGTGAAAAACACTGTTCTACAGCCTGCCATGTTATGTTCTCACCATCGCCCTGGGAGATGTTGGCGATCAGTCGCCGGTAATTACGCGTTCACTTTACTGAGCAATTAGTGACGCGATGGTTACACCTGAGCTGGAGAAGGATTGTTACAATGTAGCAAAGTAACAACATTCTCTGCTACAAACTGTAACCAACATAATGGGATAATAAGCGGAGCTGCGAGGCGCACAATGGCTGGGACCTGACAATGGGGAAGGGAGATCATGTGACCCGCGAGGATATTGTGTTACCGCCATTGTTTGTAGCGTTACGGTAAGAAATATAGGGCTGGTGTCATGTAGACCTGGAGCCTGACCTTACTACATATTGGAAAAAAGACGATTATTGAAATCTGTTAAAGAAGCACTCCCAAATTATAATTATTATTATTATTTAATTTGTTTTTGCTTATATAGTGCAGCATAGGCTATTATTAGAGAATAATGTGGAGGTTCTTGTGTATTTCTATTTGCCTACCTGTCTTAGCTAATGTAGCAGGCGTGGGGTTTTCAGCCATCACTGAAATGATTTCCTAATGAATCCTCTGACTTTGCAGAGAGAGGGGGTGGAGTCTGATCACTGCACCTGGTCATCTAATTAGGCTTCTGGTGCTGGAGGTCGCCCAGATGAACTGATTAGAGAAATATTGCCAATAGGATAAAGTCATTTTCCCTATAAGCACAACTGGAGGATTTATGAAGATTTAGGCTTCAGGCTTCCACTGTGTTTTGAATGTGTTCTGTGCTAAGATTTTCCCAAATCGCATTAAAAATGACAAGTTTGTATCATTATTTGTTCAACTGCGGTAAAATAGTGCCACGATGCCGAGTACATCACAGCAGTAACTGTAGAAATACAGCAAACTACAGGGTGTGAACACAGCCTCAGGGAAGGGGAAGAGATACCAGCAGTATACAGAAAGAGCTGGAGGGGAGGTGTATAACTACTATATATCTTGATCCTATAAAGATAGCAGCAGTAGTATACAGAAAGAGCTGGAGGGGAGGTATAAAACTACTATATATACTGATCCCATAGAGATAGCAGCAGCAGTATACAGATAGAGCTGGAGCGGAGGTGTATAAATACTAAATATCCTGATTCCATAGAGATAGTAGCAGCAGTATACAGAAAGAGCTGGAGGGGAGGTGTATAACTACTATATATCTTGATCCTATAAAGATAGCAGCAGTAGTATACAGAAAGAGCTGGAGGGGAGGTATATAACTACTATATATACTGATCCCATAGAGATAGCAGCAGCAGTATACAGATAGAGCTGGAGCAGAGGTGTATAAATACTAAATATCCTGATTCCATAGAGATAGTAGCAGCAGTATACAGAAAGAGCTGGAGGGGAGGTGTATAACTACTATATATCTTGATCCTATAAAGATAGCAGCAGCAGTAGTATACAGAAAGAGCTGGACGGGAGGTGTATAACTTCTATATATCCTGATCCCATAGAGATAGCAGCAGTATACAGATAGAGCTGGAGGGGAGGTGTATAACTTCTATATATACTGATCCCATAGAGATAGCAGCAGTATACAGATAGAGCTGGAGGGGAGGTGTATAACTTCTATATATACTGATCCCATAGAGATAGCAGCAGTATACAGATAGAGCTGGAGGGGAGGTGTATAACTTCTATATATACTGATCCCATAGAGATAGCAGCAGTATACAGATAGAGCTGGTGGGGAGGTGTATAACTTCTATATATCCTGATCCCATAGAGATAGCAGCAGTATACAGATTCTTCCTGCTACACTTCTGTTGTGCTGGCCATATTTCCCTGCACAGTAGATGTGGATACAATATGATAATACGCTTTGTGTTTCTACCTCCTCACACACAGACGCTGATCAAACAGACAACCGTGCCATAAACGCTATGGACGCCGCCATGGATCCGATCCCTAGAAAAACAACCGAACCATCTGCAGCCAAAGACACTGATGCCAGACCGCTACCCCAGCTAGTCAACGGAGAAGAGGAAGGGAAGGAGAACAATACGCGGGTAGGTCATTTACTGTGAGAATATTCTGGAGTGCAGATCACTTGGTATCACCATGAGAATAATGGAGGGGCAAGCTGTGCATAACTAGCTTGCCCCCTGACTGGTGAGCAGTAAGAGGTTAAGAAATATACAGGCAAGGTTTTTAGCCCCCTACCCCGCCTGTAAAACTTGCCAATGGCTACAGTGGTATGTCCCATGGGTGGGGGGGAAGGAGTGCACCAATCAGGGGTGTAATAGTTTCCCGGGCTTTCAGAGGCCCTCCCCTGGGTATTTATAGCTGTGGTGCCTCCCTTCCCCCCTCAATCTGCCCAGGACCCGGAGTTTTGCCCTCCCTCCCTCCCTTTTTGTATCTTTGTTTATTGTAAGTCACAGCTTGGCGATAAGAAGACGGTGAAAGCGGGGTCAACCCGGGGTAGACCTCCACACAGGACAGTGTGGCAGCACCTCTCGGGTTGGTAAGAAGCCAATCGGTGTCTTTGTTACAGTTAAATTGTTATTTATATAAGTAATTTTATAAATAAAGCTGTGGCCGATCCCCACCCACGGAAAAGTTAAATTGTTGTTGTGTCAGTTATTATTTAAGTATTTATTGTAGTAAGGGGGAGGGGTAGTTATAGCCTGCTAGGAGCTAATTGGGTCTCAGCAGTCTGTTTAGTTAGTGCAGAAATAACTGCAGTACCACACATGACCACACGAGGCTCACTTTCTTATAGCTTGTCTTTAGTTTGTGAATTATTCTAGGCCAGGATTGACATATACTGTATTGTTACTTGCAGGAAATATTTATATTATTTATTGTAGATTCAAAAACCAGATGAAGAAAATAAGAATTACTTAAGACCAAGGAATGGCAAAAGAGAAGACCTATCTGCAGTACCTCTCATGACCACACGAGGCATATTTTTTTTTTATTTGCTGCACTGAAGTTTATAGATTGTTTGGACCAAACAATATGAACTTCTTAACCCTTGTCATAACTATTTGGAAAAAAAAATCAGTACTTATTATTCCTTATTATTTTCCGTACACAGGGCTGTATGAGGAGCATTTTTTGTGCTGTAATCCGTTTTTTCCCGGTTCTGATATATGAAGTGACCAAAAATCAGAAATTCTGGACTTTGGTATTTATTTTTTTACCACATTACCGTAGGGTTTCATTAACATTATATTTTCATATTTCGGGCATTTCCGCACGTGGCCATATCACATATATTTGTTTATTTTTATTTTACATTTTTTAAAAAAAATTGGGAAAAAAGGAGTTTTTTTTAATCTTTTATTAGGGGAGGGGCTTATTCACATTTATACATTTTTTTAAAATAATATTTTACAATTTTTTTTAGTCCCCATAGGAGATTATTACATGGAATCTTTCGATTGCATACACTGTTCAATTCTAGGCCTATGGCACAGCACTGATCAGTGTTATTGGTGCGCCATTACTACAGCCTGCCATAGAACAGCATTGATCAGTGTTATTGGCGCTCCATTACTACAGCCTGCCATAAAACAGCATTGATCAGCGTTATTGGCGCTCCATTACTACAGCCTGCCATAAAACAGCATTGATCAGTGTTATCGGTGCTCCATTATTACAGCCTGCCATAGAATAGTATTGATCAATGTTATTGGTGCTCCATTACTACAGCCTGCTATAGAACAGCATTGATCAGTGGTATCGGCGCTCTTTTACTACAGTCTGCCATAGAGCAGCATTGATCAGTGTTATTGGTGCTCCATTACTACAGCCTGCCATAGAACAGCATTGATCAGTGTTATCGGCGCTCCATTACTACAGCCTGCCATAGAACAGCATTGATCAGTGTTATCGGCGCTCCATTACTACAGCCTGCCATAGAACAGCATTGATCAGTGTTATCGGCGCTCCATTATTACAGCCTGCCATAGAACAGCATTGATCAGTGTTATTGGCGCTCCATTACTACAGCCTGCCATAGAACAGAATTGATCAGTGTTATTGGTGCTCCATTACTACAGCCTGCCATAGAACAGCATTGATCAGTGTTATTGGTGCTCCATTACTACAGCCTGCCATAGAACAGCATTGATCAGTGTTATCGGTGCTCCATTATTACAGCCTGCCATAGAATAGTATTGATCAATGTTATCGGCACTCAATTACTACAGCCTGCCATAGAACAGCATTGATCAGTGTTATTGGCACTCCATTACTACAACCTGCCATAGAACAGCATTGATCAGTGTTAACGGTGCTCCATTACTACATCCTGTCATAGAAAAGCATTGATCAGTGTTATCAGCACTCCATTACTACAGCCTTCCATAGAACAGCATTGATCAGTGTTATCGGCGCTCCATTACTACAGCCTGCCATAGAACAGCATTGATCAGTGTTATTGGTGCTCCATTACTACAGCCTGCCATAGAACAGAATTGATCAGTGTTATTGGTGCTCCATTACTACAGCCTGCCATAGAACAGCATTGATCCGTGTTATCGGCGCTCCATTACTACAGCCTGCCATAGAACAGCATTGATCAGTCTTATTGGTGCTCCATTACTACAGCCTGCCATAGAACAGCATTGATCAGTGTTATTGGTGCTCCATTACTACATTCTGCCATAGAACAGCATTGATCAGTGTTATCGGCGCTCCATTACTACAGCCTGCCATAGAACAGCATTGATCAGTGTTATCGGCGCTCCATTACTACAGCCTGCCATAGAACAGCATTGATCAGTGTTATTGGTGCTCCATTACTACAGCCTGCCATAGAACAGAATTGATCAGTGTTATTGGTGCTCCATTACTACAGCCTGCCATAGAACAGCATTGATCCGTGTTATCGGCGCTCCATTACTACAGCCTGCCATAGAACAGCATTGATCAGTCTTATTGGTGCTCCATTACTACAGCCTGCCATAGAACAGCATTGATCAGTGTTATTGGTGCTCCATTACTACATTCTGCCATAGAACAGCATTGATCAGTGTTATCGGCGCTCCATTACTACAGCCTGCCATAGAACAGCATTGATCAGTGTTATCGGCGCTCCATTACTACAGCCTGCCATAGAACAGCATTGATCAGTGTTATTGGTGCTCCATTACTACAGCCTGCCATAGAACACCATTGATCAGTGTTATCGGCGCTCCATTACTACAGCCTGCCATAGAACAGCATTGATCAGTGTTATCGGCGCTCCATTAGTACAGCCTGCCATAGAACAGCATTGATCAGTGTTATTGGTGCTCCATTACTACAGCCTGCCATAGAATAGCATTGATCAGTGTTATTGGTGCTCCATTACTACAGCCTGCCATAGAACAGCATTGATCAGTGTTATCGGCGCTCCATTACTACAGCCTGTCATAGAACAGCATTGATCAGTGTTATCGGCGCTCCATTAGTACAGCCTGCCATAGAACAGCATTGATCAGTGTTATTGGTGCTCCATTACTACAGCCTGCCATAGAACAGCATTGATCAGTGTTATTGGTGCTCCATTACTACAGCCTGCCATAGAACAGCATTGATCGGTGTTATCGGCGCTCCATTACTACAGCCTGCCATAGAACAGCATTGATCAGTGTTATCGGCGCTCCATTACTACAGCCTGCCATAGAACAGCATTGATCACTGTTATTGGCACTCCATTACTACAGCTTGCCATAGAACAGCATTGATCAGTGTTATCGGCGCTCCATTACTACAGCCTGCCATAGAACAGCATTGATCAGTGTTATCGGCGCTCCATTAGTACAGCCTGCTGAGACTGTATAATTTAATCATTTTAATATATTTTTAATATTTATTAATTGAATAATTTATTCCAGATAATCACAATATCAAAGTCTGCACAAGACAAGATGAGACAAAAACAGCAAGAAATGGAAAATTATAGGAATGAAAAGAGGAGAAGCCAACAACAGTTGGGGGACAAACTACAAGGGACCACAGCAGAACTGGGGACCATAACCTCATTTACTCTGAGTGGGATCAGCACCGTCCCCCCCAGCTCCGAAAAGAGACGAGGACAGAATATCAGTCTGAGTAAGTGGGTGAGCCGCCCGTCCTTACCGAGTATCCCCACAGTGAATCCGGACACGGCCAACGCTGATTTTCGCCACTCATCAGGTATGTGTCATCTGATCTGTGCTTATAGCACTTCTATATACTCTACACAGGAGACAGTATTATAGTAGTTATATTCTTGTATATAGGAGGCAGTATTATAGTAGTTATATTCTTGTATACAGGAGCAGTATTATAGTAGTTATATTCTTGTATATAGGAGACAGTATTATAGTAGTTATATTCTTGTATATAGGAGCAGTATTATAGTAGTTATATTCTTGTATATAGGAGCAGTATTATAGTAGTTATATTCTTGTATATAGGAGAAGTATTATAGTAGTTATATTCTTATATATAGGAGCAGTATTATAGTAGTTATATTCTTGTATATAGGAGCAGTATTATAGTAGTTATATTCTTGTATAAAGGAGCAGTATTATAGTAGTCATATTCTTGTATATAGGAGCAGTATTATAGTAGTTATATTCTTGTATATATAGGCAGCAGTATTATAGTAGTTATATTCTTGTATGTAGGAGCAGTATTATAGTAGTTATATTCTTGTATATAGGAGCAGTATTATAGTAGTTATATTCTTGTATATAGGAGGCAATTTTTATTAGTAAAAAACAAACAGAAATGTTACAGTCTATTCGACCAAAAAAATAACAACAAAACAATAATCAAATATCAAATCATACACTTGTAATACAAAATAAACTTAATAATAACTTAGAAAGAGTCCATTGCTTCTAATGGAGAAAAAAAATGATATATATATATATATATATATATATATATATATATATATATATATATATATATATATATATATACCGTATATACTCGAGTATAAGCCGAGTTTTTCAGCACGATTTTTCGTGCTGAAAACACCCCCCTCGGCTTATACTCGAGTGAACTCCCCCACCCGCAGTGGTCTTCAACATGCGGACCTCCAGAGGTTTCAAAACTACAACTCCCAGCAAGCCAGGGCAGCCATCGGCTGTCCGGGCTTGCTGGGAGTTGTAGTTTTGAAACCTCCGGAGGTCCGCAGGTTGAAGACCACTGCGGCCTTCAACATCATCCAGCCCCTCTCACCCCCTTTAGTTCTGAGTACTCACCTCCGCTCGGCGCTGGTCCGGTCCTGCAAGACTGTCCGGTGAGGAGGTCGTCCGGTGAGGAGGTGGTCCGGGCTGCTATCTTCACCGGGGAGGCCTCTTCTAAGCGCTTCGGGCCCGGCCTCAGAATAGTCACGTTGCCTTGACAACGACGCAGATGCGTCGTTGTCTAGGCAACGGCTCTATTCCGGGCCGGAAGCGCGGAGAAGAGGCGCCCCCGGTGAAGATAGCAGCCCGGACCACCTCCTCACCGGACCACCTCCTTACCGGACAGCCCTGCAGGACCGGACCAGCGCCGAGCGGAGGTGAGTACTCAGAACTAAAGGGGGTGAGAGGGGGCTGGATGATGTTGAAGGCCGCAGTGGTCTTCAACCTGCGGACCTCCGGAGGTTTCAAAACTACAACTCCCAGCAAGCCCGGACAGCCGATGGCTGCCCGGGCTTGCTGGGAGTTGTAGTTTTGAAACCTCTGGAGGTCCGCATGTTGAAGGCCGCAGTGGTCTTCAACCTGCGGACCTCCGGAGGTTTCAAAACTACAACTCCCAGCAAGCCCGGACAGCCGATGGCTGCCCGGGCTTGCTGGGAGTTGTAGTTTTGAAACCTCTGGAGGTCCGCAGGTTGAAGACCACTGAGGGCGAATGATGAGAAGAGGATGATGAAGGGGGGGGGGGGGGATGATGAAGGGGGGGGGTGTGGGATGATGACAAGGGGATGATGAAGGGGGGATGTGTGGGATGATAAGGGGATGATGAAGGGGGGATGTGTGGGATGATAAGGGGATGTGTGGGATGATGACAAGGGGATGATGAAGGGGGGATGTGTGGGATGATGACAAGGGGATGTGTGGGATGATGACAAGGGGATGATGAAGGGGGGATGTGTGGGATAAGGGGATGTGTGGGATGATGACAAGGGGATGATGAAGGGGGGATGTGTGGGATGATGACAAGGGGATGATGAAGGGGGGATGTGTGGGATGATAAGGGGATGTGTGGGATGATGACAAGGGGATGATGAAGGGGGGATGTGTGGGATGATGACAAGGGGATGATGAGGATGTTAATGACGGGTCTGGATGATGACAGGGGGGGATGAGGTATTTCCCACCCTAGGCTTATACTCGAGTCAATAACTTTTCCTGGGATTTTGGGTTGAAATTAGGGGTCTCGGCTTATACTCGGGTCGGCTTATACTCGAGTATATACGGTATATGCCATAAAGGCGAATCAATCTATATATACACATTCCTCCATAATGAACGATTTTTTTCATCCTTCCTGACCTCCAAACATTTTATCCACCTCAGTTCTGTCAGGATCAGGTCTACTGCTCTCCTATCATGGAAGGGTTCGCTGTAGATGGAGACTCTGGTCCTGGTGTGCCAGTGATAATACTTTATGACAGATATGATGATGTATAAGGTCTCCTGGTCAATGTCACTCACAGTAGATGGTACACCGTAAATGATTTCCGGGTATTTTAGGGTCTGTAGTCTCGGGATCTTTAACTTTCCGGATATCGTCTGCCATATGTGTCGCCCTCCCCAGCACTCAGATATAAAATGCGCCATTGTCTCCTCCTCCTGACACCCTAGGGGACACTGGCGATCAGACACACTTAGGTATCTTAAATTTCCCCTGACAAACAGTTTCCCGTGTAAGGACAGCCAGGCGATGTCATGGAGCTTTTTCGGTAGCCTCACACTATTCAGAAGCCGCAGGCTGACCTGTAACATGGCAGTCGTACAGTCCCTCAGAGCTGGCTGCAAACAGAAGAAGGACTTACACACCCTGACATAAAGGTCCTTACGGGACTTGCTCTCTATATAGGACTTCTCAATGCGCCATCTCTTCAGACATCTGAGTCCGTATTCCAGGTACGGGGGGAGGTAGTCACGCGTCCATCTCCCCCTCTTGAGACTGCCGCCTCGCACCCAAGACTCTGCAAAAGGCAATATCCAGTCCCTGATACTATTCGCCCACAGGGAGCTGTTGTTTGAGTCCAGGCAACCAAAATTAACTTTTAGAAACATGGAGTCAAAGAACACCCTTGGATTCAGCATATCCAACCCACCCTCTCTCCTCTGTAGGTAAGTGATCCCTCTTTTTATTGGGTTCAACCTGTTCCCCCAAAACATTTGGAAGAACAGGCTAAAGAGCCGAGCGGAGAAACATTCTGGCAAAGGAAAAACAACAGAGACATACAAGAAGACGGGGACCAGGTAAGTCTTCAACATTGTAACCCTTTCTCTATAGGTCAGCCTCCAGTTCTTCCACCGCTGAACCTTTGCATTTCCGATTTCCAACTTCTCTTCCCAATTGAGTTTGGCATTATCGTCCCTCCCAAATTTGACCCCTAAGATTTTAATATAGGTGGAGGCTCTCACAAATTGGGGCAGATCAAAGTCTGGATCAGAATCAGATACCCAGAGAGCTTGACTCTTCTCAAGGTTGACCAGAGACCCTGAGGCCTCCGAGTAACTTCTGATGGCTGCAGACAACATCTCCACCTCACGAGGCTCAGATATCACTATGGTCACATCATCCGCATAGGCAACAACACTCAGGGGCAGGCAGTGGGGGACCGGCACCCCCTGAAAACCACACTCCTGCAGTGACCTCAGAAACGGGTCTAAGGCGAATACATACAGCAGCGGGCTCAGTGGGCAACCTTGTCTCACCCCCGCCTCAACCCTGAAGGTGTCACCCTGCCAACCATTGATCAGAGGAAAGCTCTCGGCCTCACAATACAAAGTCTTCAGCCAATCGATGAATTGTCCCGGAATACCGTACTTTGACAAAGTGGCCCATAGATACTCGTGATCTACTCTGTCAAAGGCTTTAGCCTGGTCAAGACTGACAACATATCTCCCACACCTCAGGGCTTTACATCTCTCAAACATCTCCCTTATGGAGATCACTGCCCCAGAGATGTTCCGCCCTTTTACTGTGCCATACTGACAGCCTGCCAACAGTGCCGGGGACAGACAAACTAACCTAGAAAACAGAATTTTTGCCAGAATTTTCCTGTCGACATTCAAGAGGGCAATTGGCCTCCAGTTCTTGATGTCACTCGGCTCTTTACCTTTAGACAGCAGAATCAGCGAGGACACTCTCATGGATGGAGGCATCAGGTGACTTTCTAGACAATTTGTGTAAACATCCACGAGGATTGGAGCCAAGAGGTCTCTGAATGTCTTATAGAATTCTGCTGTTATCCCATCTGGACCTGGTGCCTTCTTCACATGTAACTTATCAATGGCCTCTTTAACCTCCGCCACTGTCAATTCTGCTGTCAAAGGAGAAAAGTCCAAATCATTAGTATCAGGGAGCGGAGTTGCCTCCAAGAATTGGGTCATCTTGTCTCTATCCAAAACCTTCCTCTGAAACAAGTCAGCATAGTACGATCTCACCACCCCCAGGATACCCTCCCGAGATGCCTGCAAAACACCCTGGGAGTCAGTGAGACCGGTGACAGATTTATTTGCCACCCGCTCCCGGCAATTCTCAAAGGGATCAGGAGACCCTAAGGACCCATAATCACGTTCAAGAACCAGGGAGGTATACCTGCTGTACTGATACTGCCTTATCTCAGATTTCAGCCGGTCTATCCTTTGTTGGTCCCCACCCGCCGAATATAGTGACTCCAATTCTTTGCGCAGCTTGAGATACTGGCCATACTTACTCTTCCCCTTTTTAAAGGACAGTCTCTTTAAAAGGGTTCTGATCTCATCCTTGACATCCTCCCACCAGGCGGCCATATCATCATAGAAGTCCACCCTCTCTATCTGGCTCTGCATAAGGGAATGAACACATTTCTGGACATAGTCATCCTCCAAGATACTGGAGTTTAGCTTCCATAATCCCCTACCAATATCTGGATGCTTAGCGGCTCCTAGACAGAAAACCAAGGCCATATGGTCTGAATATGGGACGACTTTCTCACACATCTCACTGACCATTTCTGCAGGACTCACAAATGCCATATCAATTCTACTGCTCCTGCCAGAACATGAGTACGTGAGTTTTGGCTTTCTACCACCCCATGTGAACACATCACACATACCAGCCTGTAAAATCATGTTATTCAGGACTCTGGAGTCCCTGGCCACCGCTCTACCTGAGGACCTGTCACCTGATGTTCTAGTGACATTGAAATCCCCGGCCATGACTACAGGAACAGACGTAAACATATACGGCTTGACCTCTTCAAACAACTGGACTCTTTCTGCCACTGTCTGCGGGCCATAGATATTTATGAGCCGGAGCCTTCTACCATGGATAGTGATCTCCAGGATTAGACACCTTCCCATGATGACCTCTGTCATCCTATGTACAGTCACATCCATGGTGTTAAACAGTATGGCCACCCCGGCATAAGGTTCCACAGCCAGTGACCAGAAAGAAGGTCCAGATGTCCATTCCCTCTCAGCCTCACGTAAGTGTCCCAATGTAGTCAGGCGCGTCTCCTGCAAAAAGATGACATCTGCGTCCAGATATTGTAGATGCTCATAGACTATGTGTCGTGTCCTCCTCACTTTAATACTGTTTGCATTACTTGAAATAAGTTTTAAAGTAAACCCAGCCATGATAAGATAGCACAAGGAAAAGAGCAGAGACCTGATCCCCATCATCATAAGTCAGTGTCACGATGCCGGCTGGCGGGTAGTGGATCCTCTGTGCCAGAGAGGGATTGGCGTGGACCGTGCTAGTGGATCGGTTCTAAGTCACTACTGGTTTTCACCAGAGCCCGCCGCAAAGCGGGATGGTCTTGCTGCGGCGGTAGTGACCAGGTCGTATCCACTAGCAACGGCTCAACCTCTCTGGCTGCTGAAGATAGGCGCGGTACAAGGGAGTAGACAGAAGCAAGGTCGGACGTAGCAGAAGGTCGGGGCAGGCAGCAAGGATCGTAGTCAGGGGCAACGGCAGGAGGTCTGGAACACAGGCTAGGAACATACAAGGAACGCTTTCACTGGCACAATGGCAACAAGATCCGGCAGGGAAGTGCAGGGGAAGTGAGGTGATATAGGGAAGTGCACAGGTGAAGACACTAATTGGAATCACTGCGCCAATCAGCGGCGCAGTGGCCCTTTAAATCGCAAAGACCCGGCGCGCGCGCGCCCTAGGGAGCGGGGCCGCGCGCGCCGGGACAGGACCGAGGGAGAGCGAGTCAGGTACGGGAGCCGGGGTGCGCATCGCGAGCGGGCGCTACCCGCATCGCGAATCGCATCCCGGCTGGAAGCAGAATCGCAGCGCCCCGGGTCAGTGGATCTGACCGGAGCGCTGCAGCGGAGAGAGTGTAGCGAGCGCTCCGGGGAGGAGCGGGGACCCGGAGCGCTCGGCGTAACAGTACCCCCCCCTTGGGTCTCCCCCTCTTTTTAGGGCCTGAGAACCTGAGGAGCAGACTTTTATCTAGGATGTTGTCCTCAGGTTCCCAGGATCTCTCTTCAGGACCACAACCCTCCCAGTCCACTAGAAAAAAAGTTTTCCCTCTGACCTTTTTAGAGGCTAAGATCTCTTTGACAGAGAAGATGTCCGAGGAGCCGGAAACAGGAGTGGGAGGAACAGATTTGGGAGAAAAACGGTTGAGGATGAGTGGTTTAAGAAGAGAGACGTGAAAGGCATTAGGGATACGAAGAGAAGGAGGAAGAAGAAGTTTGTAAGAGACAGGATTAATTTGACACAAAATTTTGAAAGGACCAAGATAGCGTGGTCCCAACTTGTAGCTAGGGACACGGAAGCGGACATATTTAGCGGAGAGCCATACCTTGTCTCCAGGGGAAAAAACGGGAGGAGCTCTTCTTTTCTTATCCGCGAACCTCTTCATGCGTGATGAAGCCTGTAGGAGAGAATTTTGGGTCTCTCTCCATATAATGGAAAGGTCACGAGAAATTTCATCCACAGCGGGCAGACCAGAGGGCAAGGGGGTAGGGAGGGGGGGAAGAGGGTGACGGCCGTACACCACGAAAAATGGGGATTTGGAGGAAGATTCAGAGACTCTGAAGTTATACGAGAATTCGGCCCATGGAAGGAGATCTGCCCAGTCATCCTGGCGGGAGATAACAAAATGTCGCAAATAATCACCCAAGACTTGGTTAATTCTTTCTACTTGTCCATTGGACTGGGGATGATATGCAGAAGAAAAATTTAATTTAATCTTGAGTTGTTTACAGAGAGCCCTCCAGAATTTAGACACGAATTGGACGCCTCTATCCGAGACGATCTGCGTAGGCAATCCGTGAAGACGAAAAATGTGTACAAAAAATTGTTTAGCCAACTGAGGCGCTGAAGGAAGACCAGGAAGAGGGATGAAATGTGCCATTTTGGAGAATCGATCAACGACCACCCAAATAACAGTGTTGCCACGGGAAGGGGGTAAATCAGTAATAAAATCCATACCAATCAGAGACCAAGGCTGTTCGGGGACAGGCAGGGGATGAAGAAAACCAGCGGGCTTCTGGCGAGGAGTCTTATCCCGGGCACAGATAGTGCAGGCTCGCACAAAGTCCACAACATCCGTCTCCAGAGTCGGCCACCAATAGAAGCGGGAGATGAGTTGCACAGATTTCTTGATGCCCACATGACCAGCGAGATGGGAGGAGTGACCCCATTTGAGGATTCCGAGGCGTTGGCGTGGAGAAACAAAGGTCTTTCCTGGAGGAGTTTGCCTGATGGAGGCTGGAGAAGTGGAGATCAGGCAGTCAGGTGGAATGATGTGTTGCGGAGAGAGTTCAACTTCTGAGGCATCCGAGGAACGAGAAAGAGCATCGGCCCTAATGTTCTTATCGGCAGGACGAAAGTGAATCTCAAAATTAAATCGGGCAAAGAACAGAGACCACCGGGCCTGGCGAGGATTCAGCCGTTGGGCAGACTGGAGGTAGGAGAGGTTCTTGTGGTCGGTGTAAATAATAACTGGAAATCTTGATCCCTCCAGCAGATGCCTCCATTCCTCAAGTGCTAATTTAATGGCTAGAAGCTCTCGATCCCCGATGGAGTAGTTCCTCTCCGCCGGAGAGAAGGTCCTAGAAAAAAAACCACAAGTGACAGCATGCCCGGAAGAATTTTTTTGTAAAAGAACAGCTCCAGCTCCCACTGAGGAGGCATCAACCTCCAATAGGAAGGGTTTGGAAGGGTCAGGTCTGGAGAGCACGGGAGCCGAAGAAAAGGCAGACTTGAGTCGTTTAAAGGCGTCTTCCGCTTGAGGAGGCCACGACTTGGGATCGGCATTTTTTTTGGTTAAAGCCACGATAGGAGCCACAACGGTAGAAAAATGTGGAATAAATTGCCTGTAATAATTGGCGAACCCCAAAAAGCGTTGGATAGCACGGAGTCCGGAGGGGCGTGGCCAATCTAAGACGGCAGAGAGTTTGTCTGGATCCATTTGTAGTCCCTGGCCAGAGACCAAATATCCTAGAAAAGGAAGAGATTGGCATTCAAACAGACATTTCTCAATTTTGGCATAGAGTTGATTGTCACGAAGTCTCTGAAGAACCATACGGACATGCTGGCGGTGTTCTTCTAGATTGGCAGAAAAAATTAGGATATCGTCCAGATATACAACAACACAGGAGTATAGCAGATCACGAAAAATTTCATTGACAAAGTCTTGGAAGACAGCAGGGGCGTTGCACAGGCCAAAGGGCATGACCAGATACTCAAAGTGTCCATCTCTGGTGTTAAACGCCGTTTTCCACTCATCCCCCTCTCTGATGCGGATGAGGTTATAGGCGCCTCTTAAGTCCAATTTAGTAAAGATGTGGGCACCTTGGAGGCGATCAAAGAGTTCAGAGATGAGGGGTAGGGGGTAGCGGTTCTTAACCGTGATTTTATTAAGACCGCGGTAGTCAATGCAAGGACGTAGGGAGCCATCTTTTTTGGACACAAAGAAAAATCCAGCTCCGGCAGGAGAGGAGGATTTACGGATAAAGCCCTTTTTTAAATTTTCCTGGACATACTCAGACATGGCAAGAGTCTCTGGGGCAGAGAGAGGATAAATTCTGCCCCGGGGTGGAGTAGTACCCGGGAGGAGGTCGATAGGGCAATCATAAGGCCTGTGAGGAGGTAGAGTCTCAGCTTGTTTTTTGCAGAAAACATCCGCGAAGTCCATATAGGCCTTAGGGAGACCGGTTACTGAGGGAACCACAGAGTCACGGCAAGGGTTACTGGGAACCGGTCTTAGACAGTCCTTGGAACAAGAGGGCCCCCAACTCTTGATCTCCCCGGTGGACCAATCCAGGGTTGGGGAATGAAGTTGAAGCCAGGGAAGTCCAAGGAGAATTTCCGAGGTGCAATTGGGGAGGACCAAAAGTTCAATCCTCTCGTGATGAGATCCGATGCTCATTAGAAGGGGCTCCGTGCGGAAGCGTATGGTACAGTCCAATCTTTCATTGTTTACACAATTGATGTAAAGGGGTCTGGCGAGACTGGTCACTGGAATGTTGAACCTGTTGACGAGAGAGGCCAAAATAAAATTTCCTGCAGATCCAGAGTCCAAGAAGGCCACGGTAGAGAAGGAGAAGGCAGAGGCAGACATCCGCACAGGCACAGTAAGACGTGGAGAAGCAGAGTAGACATCAAGGACTGTCTCACCTTTGTGCGGAGTCAGCGTACGTCTTTCCAGGCGGGGAGGACGGATAGGACAATCCCTCAGGAAGTGTTCGGTACTAGCACAGTACAGGCAGAGGTTCTCCATGCGGCGTCGTGTCCTCTCTTGAGGTGTCAGGCGAGACCGGTCGACCTGCATAGCCTCCACGGCGGGAGGCACAGGAACAGATTGCAGGGGACCAGAGGAGAGAGGAGCCGAGGAGAAGAAACGCCTCGTGCGAACAGAGTCCATATCTTGGCGGAGCTCCTGACGCCTTTCGGAAAAACGCATGTCAATGCGAGTGGCTAGGTGAATAAGTTCATGTAGATTAGCAGGAATTTCTCGTGCGGCCAGAACATCTTTAATGTTGCTGGATAGGCCTTTTTTAAAGGTCGCGCAGAGGGCCTCATTATTCCAGGACAATTCTGAAGCAAGAGTACGGAATTGTACGGCATACTCGCCAACGGAAGAATTACCCTGGACCAGGTTCAACAGGGCAGTCTCAGCAGAAGAGGCTCGGGCAGGTTCCTCAAAGACACTTCGGATTTCCGAGAAGAAGGAGTGTACAGAGGCAGTGACGGGGTCATTGCGGTCCCAGAGCGGTGTGGCCCATGACAGGGCTTTTCCGGACAGAAGGCTGACTACGAAAGCCACCTTAGACCTTTCAGTGGGAAACAGGTCCGACATCATCTCCAGATGCAGGGAACATTGGGAAAGAAAGCCACGGCAAAACTTAGAGTCCCCATCAAATTTATCCGGCAAGGATAGGCGTAGCCCAGGAGCGGCCACTCGCTGCGGAGGAGGTGCAGGAGCTGGCGGAGGAGATGACTGCTGAAGCTGTGGTAGTAACTGTTGTAGCATAACGGTCAGTTGAGACAGCTGTTGGCCTTGTTGCGCTATCTGTTGTGACTGCTGGGCGACCACCGTGGTGAGGTCAGGAACTTCAGCGGGATCCATGGCCGGATCTACTGTCACGATGCCGGCTGGCGGGTAGTAAATCCTCTGTGCCAGAGAGGGATTGGCGTGGACCGTGCTAGTGGATCGGTTCTAAGTCACTACTGGTTTTCACCAGAGCCCGCCGCAAAGCGGGATGGTCTTGCTGCGGCGGTAGTGACCAGGTCGTATCCACTAGCAACGGCTCAACCTCTCTGGCTGCTGAAGATAGGCGCGGTACAAGGGAGTAGACAGAAGCAAGGTCGGACGTAGCAGAAGGTCGGGGCAGGCAGCAAGGATCGTAGTCAGGGGCAACGGCAGGAGGTCTGGAACACAGGCTAGGAACATACAAGGAACGCTTTCACTGGCACAATGGCAACAAGATCCGGCAGGGAAGTGCAGGGGAAGTGAGGTGATATAGGGAAGTGCACAGGTGAAGACACTAACTGGAATCACTGCGCCAATCAGCGGCGCAGTGGCCCTTTAAATCGCAAAGACCCGGCGCGCGCGCGCCCTAGGGAGCGGGGCCGCGCGCGCCGGGACAGGACCGAGGGAGAGCGAGTCAGGTACGGGAGCCGGGGTGCGCATCGCGAGCGGGCGCTACCCGCATCGCGAATCGCATCCCGGCTGGAAGCAGAATCGCAGCGCCCCGGGTCAGTGGATCTGACCGGAGCGCTGCAGCGGAGAGAGTGTAGCGAGCGCTCCGGGGAGGAGCGGGGACCCGGAGCGCTCGGCGTAACAGTCAGAATCTGAGTCCTGTTGTCCACCTCCTGTCTCCATGTCTGACTCTACATTAGATTTTGCAGTCTGTGGTTTTCTTTTTATTGGGGGTTGGTCCCTCGTGTCACCGTCACAGTCGTCTTCTATTTTTTTAAATTCAATATCTAAATCTCCATCAGATTCTGACAAAACCTCAAATCTGTTCGACACCACCATCACTCCTGCCCCATTATTAATCTTTTTTTTTACACTTTGCCCAGTACTATAGCCATTCTCGGGCCTACGGGAGGACGTGTCTTTTTTCCTTCTTTTTATTTGCTGGGTCTTATTCTCTTCAGATAAAGATGGAGACACAGAAGAGGATACCCCTGGCTGCTGCTGGTCCTGTGGCACAACCTCCATGTCCCCCTGTGCTCTCTCTGACTGCTGAGGTGTTGGTGCAGTGTTATGCTTGTCTGGCTGGACCTCCTGTCTTGTTATTATAGAACCAGTCATCAAAGCCTCCTCCTCTACAGCCTCTGCCCCCGCCACTAGGTCCTCATCAGGAAGCTCCCGGCAGATGTTGTGCCAGGCATTGGGACAGTCTCTGTGAGGGTGACCGATCTCACCGCATAGATTGCACCTGATGTTTTGGCAATCGCCACTTAGATGACCAGTCTCACCACACAAATTACATTTTGTTACTGTACAGGCGTTTGCCAGATGCCCAGGTTTGCCACATTTAAAACACTTTCTGGGCTGACCGGGGTAGAAGCAGACGCCCTTTTCCCTCCCAATGAAGAAGGAGTTGGGCAGATGTTGTGTGATGTTCCCGTGTTGGCGCAGCTTCACCAGGACCTTCCACCCTCCAGTCCAGATACCGTCATCATCTCTGTTCTTGGTGAGATCAGACACCAGGTCACAATGTCTGCGGAGCCACACCACAATGTCCTGGGGAGGAACAGCTTCATTCCAGAAGATAATATTGATGATGACGGTATCTGGCTTGGATATGGGAATAAAACTGAATTTATTCCAACCCTCTGTGTCTCTGAACCTGGGGAAGTTGGACCAGAACCTATCCAGATTAGACATGAGCTTAAAGCTGACATCATAGCCCTGTCTATCTGGAAGGTTTATCACTGCCAAGATGTCCGCTAGCACAAACCCCATCTGGTGGCACAGGAGCTCCCTCACCACAAACCTCCTATCCGGAAGGTCCTCCTTGGCACCTCTGTGCCGAAATCTCACCACATTCCTCCTTTTAAAAGCCTGGCCAGTGTAATTGGCGCTGGAGGTGAAGGATGGAGCACCACGGCTCCAGGCATTTCTAGGAGGAACCTGGCGGGTACCTGTGTCCTGTCTTACAGGGTTGGGGTCTGCTCTGGGGGGCCCTGCTACAGCTGAAGTACTTGTGGGTAAAGGGGGGAAATCCTGCACAGTATTGTGTACCACATCAACTTCCCCATCCACCTCTATGTCATTATCAGATAATACATCCCACACAGATTGTGCACCCCCTCCAGCCACCGACCCCTCAGGAACATCACAGTCCGCACCACCAGTCCGTGCCCCAACATCACCACAGTCCGCACCCCCAGTCCGTGCCCCAACATCATTACAGTCCTCACCCCTAGTCCGTGCCCCAACATCATCACAGTCCTCACCCCCAGTCCGTGCCCCAACATCATCACAGTCCACACCCCCAGTCCGTGCCCCAACATTATCACAGTCCTCACCCCCAGTCCGTGCCCCAACATTAGAGCTCTGCTCCATTACCCCATCACCTTCAAAATGTCCAATGTCTTGCTGACGAACTGGGACTTCTGGGACTTGTGGTGCCTCTGATGGTCTCTGCTCCTGCTCAGGCCCAACTGCAGATTCCTGTGGCTGTTGTTTCTCGCCATCTTGGAAAGAGAACCGTGCCGGCTGTATCAGGGGTCTTGTCCCTTGCTGGGGCTCATCCGGGGTGATGTCCGGTTCCATATCAGGTCTGGGCTCTGCATCAAAGTTCAGATGGTATTGGGAGAATCTTTCCTGGTTCCTATAAGACTCTGCCAGTGGACCCAACTTTTCCAGGATACAGTCCATCTCCTTCACAATGTCAGCGAGCTCTATGCTCAGTGTGTACAGTCTCTTATCATGCAGAGCTTTATACTGGGGATTAGCGGTCTTCAGCATATACACAGAGTCTATCTGCATCTGCAGCATACCCTTCAGGTGCTTGAGCTCCTCCATCCTCCTCACCAGAGCAGGGATCTCCTCCGCCAGCTGTAGCTCTGGTGCCCGGGCGGTCTCATTGCCCTGTTGTTGGGATCTGGACAGTCTCTTGGGCTCTTTGAATGTATCAGACCCATGAGCTGCTGTATCAGAGTCTGAAGCAGGAACAACTTTACAAACACCAGCAGACTTTACCACAGCTTTTCCAGGAGTCACCTCCATAGACCCCTCACCAGTGTTACCTCCGGCCTGGGATCTGGTGCGGCCTGAGCGGGTCATGCTGGAGACCACATCTTGTTTCTGCAGGTTCTCCTGTAAGGTCTGTCTCTCCAGAGATGTCCTCCTGTGTCTCTGTGCTGGAGAGTGGAGCTGCACACCTGCTGCCTGTGATCCCCTCACCTCCTGTGCACCAACATGTGATCCCCTCACCTCCTGTGCACCAACATGTGATCCACTCACCTCCTGTGCACCAACATGTGATCCCCTCACCTCCTGTGCACCAACATGTGATCCCCTCACCTCCTGTGCACCAACATGTGATCCCCTCACCTCCTGTGCACCAACATGTGATC
Source organism: Hyla sarda (assembly GCF_029499605.1). NCBI lineage: Eukaryota > Metazoa > Chordata > Amphibia > Anura > Hylidae > Hyla > Hyla sarda. The sequence goes on along the minus strand of NC_079191.1, from coordinate 436,438,234 downwards.
CACTCACCTCCTGTGCACCAACATGTGATCCACTCACCTCCTGTGCACCAACATGGCCTTGAACTGCAGACCTGTGGTCTCTTACAGCGGCTTCTTTCTTGGAATCTTTAGATTGTTCCCCATACTGTGAGCCTTGACCGGCCGACTGTGAACCATCACTTGTCTCATACACACTTTCTTCTTCTTGTTTTACTTTACTCACATCCAAGTCTTTATCTTCTTTCTTAGCACTGGCAGTGCTTCCATACTGAGGACTTCTGTGTACAAAATCCACTTTAGGATTTCCATCCATATCAGAATGAGTGTTGGAGATTCCCTCCAGTGTAGGCCGAGAAGCCTGGGCCTTGCTTGGGGAGCTTCCCCGCCCAGGGTGGCCCCTCCCTGGGCTTGCTCCAGACATCAGGAGAACCACAGACACAACCTCACAGCTAGGAGGCAGTATTATAGTAGATATATTCTTGTATATAGGAGGCAGTATTATAGTAGTTACATTCCTGTATATAGGAGCAGTATTATAGTAGTTATATTCTTGTATATAGGAGCAGTATTATAGTAGTTATATTCTTGTATATAGGAGCAGCATTATAGTAGTTATATTCTTGTATATAGGAGCAGTATTATAGTAGTTATATTCTTGTATATAGGAGCAGTATTATAGTAGTTATATTCTTGTATATAGGAGGCAGTATTATAGTAGTTATATTCTTGTATGTAAGAGGCAGTATTAGAGTAGTTATATTCTTGTATATAGGAGGCACTATTATAGTAGTTATATTCCTGTATATAGGAGCAGTATTATAGTAGTTATATTCTTGTATATAGGAGCAGTATTATAGTAGTTATATTCTTGTATATAGGGGGCAGTATTATAGTAGTTATATTCTTGTATATAGGGGCAGTATTATAGTAGTTATATTCTTGTATATAGGGCAGTATTATAGTAGTTATATTCTTGTATATAGGAGCAGTATTATAGTAGTTATATTCTTGTATATAGGAGCAGTATTATAGTAGTAATATTCTTGTATATAGGGCAGTATTATAGTAGTAATATTCTTGTATATAGGGCAGTATTATAGTAGTAATATTCTTGTATATAGGGCAGTATTATAGTAGTTATATTCTTGTATATAGGAGCAGTATTATAGTAGTTATATTCTTGTATATAGGAGCAGTATTATAGTAGTTATATTCTTGTATATAGGAGCAGTATTATAGTAGTTATATTCTTGTATATAGGAGCAGTATTGTAGTAGTTATATTCTTGTATATAGGAGCAGTATTATAGTAGTTATATTCTTGTATATAGGAGCAGTATTATAGTAGTTATATTCTTGTATATAGGAGCAGTATTGTAGTAGTTATATTCTTGTATATAGGAGCAGTATTATAGTAGTTATATTCTTGTATATAGGAGCAGTATTATAGTAGTTATATTCTTGTACATAGGGGGCAGTATTATAGTAGTTATGTTCTTGTACATAGGGGGCAGTATTATAGTAGTTATATTCTTGTACATAGGGGGCAGTATTATAGTAGTTATATTCTTGTATGTAAGAGGCAGTATTAGAGTAGTTATATTCTTGTATATAGGAGGCACTATTATAGTAGTTATATTCCTGTATATAGGAGCAGTATTATAGTAGTTATATTCTTGTATATAGGAGCAGTATTATAGTAGTTATATTCTTGTATATAGGGGGCAGTATTATAGTAGTTATATTCTTGTATATAGGGGCAGTATTATAGTAGTTATATTCTTGTATATAGGGCAGTATTATAGTAGTTATATTCTTGTATATAGGAGCAGTATTATAGTAGTTATATTCTTGTATATAGGAGCAGTATTATAGTAGTAATATTCTTGTATATAGGGCAGTATTATAGTAGTAATATTCTTGTATATAGGGCAGTATTATAGTAGTAATATTCTTGTATATAGGGCAGTATTATAGTAGTTATATTCTTGTATATAGGAGCAGTATTATAGTAGTTATATTCTTGTATATAGGAGCAGTATTATAGTAGTTATATTCTTGTATATAGGAGCAGTATTATAGTAGTTATATTCTTGTATATAGGAGCAGTATTATAGTAGTTATATTCTTGTATATAGGAGCAGTATTGTAGTAGTTATATTCTTGTATATAGGAGCAGTATTATAGTAGTTATATTCTTGTATATAGGAGCAGTATTATAGTAGTTATATTCTTGTACATAGGGGGCAGTATTATAGTAGTTATGTTCTTGTACATAGGGGGCAGTATTATAGTAGTTATATTCTTGTACATAGGGGGCAGTATTATAGTAGTTATATTCTTGTATATAGAAGCAGTATTATAGTAGTTATATTCTTGTATATAGGAGACAGTATTATAGTAGTTATATTCTTGTATATAGGAGCAGTATTATAGTAATTATATTCTTGTATATAGGGGCAGTATTATAGTAGTTATATTCTTGTATATAGGAGCAGTATTGGAGTAGTTATATTCTTGTATATAGGAGCAGTATTATAGTAGTTATTTTCTTGTATATAGGAGCAGTATTAGAGTAGTTATATTCTTGTATATAGGAGCAGTATTAGAGTAGTTATAGCCTTGTATATAGGAGCAGTATTATAGTAGTTATATTCTTGTATATAGGAGCAGTATTATAGTAGTTATAGTCTTGTATATAGGGGCAGTATTATAGTAGTTATATTCTTGTATATAGGAGCAGTATTATAGTAGTTATATTCTTGTATATAGGAGGCAGTATTATAGTAGTTATATTCTTGTATATAGGAGGCAGTATTATAGTAGTTATATTCTTGTATATAGGAGCAGTATTATAGTAGTTATATTCTTGTATATAGGAGCAGTATTATAGTAGTTATATTCTTGTATATAGGAGCAGTATTATAGTAGTTATATTCTTGTATATAGGAGCAGTATTATAGTAGTTATATTCTTGTATATAGGAGCAGTATAGTAGTTATATTCTTGTATATAGGAGCAGTATTATAGTAGTTATAGTCTTGTATATAGGAGCAGTATTATAGTAGTTATATTCTTGTATATAGGAGCAGTATTATAGTAGTTATATTCTTGTATATAGGAGCAGTATTATAGTAGTTATAGTCTTGTATATAGGGGCAGTATTATAGTAGTTATATTCTTGTATATAGGAGCAGTATTATAGTAGTTATATTCTTGTATATAGGAGGCAGTATTATAGTAGTTATATTCTTGTATATAGGAGGCAGTATTATAGTAGTTATATTCTTGTATATAGGAGCAGTATTATAGTAGTTATATTCTTGTATATAGGAGCAGTATTATAGTAGTTATATTCTTGTATATAGGAGCAGTATTATGGTAGTTATATTCTTGTATATAGGAGCAGTATTACAGTAGTTATATTCTTGTATATAGGAGCAGTGTTATAGTAGTTATATTCTTGTATATAGGAGCAGTATTATAGTAGTTATATTCTTGTATATAGGAGCAGTATTATAGTAGTTATATTCTTGTATATAGGAGGCAGTAATATAGTAGTTATATTCTTGTATATAGGAGCAGTATTATAGTAGTTATATTCTTGTATATAAGAGCAGTATTATAGTAGTTATATTCTTGTATATAGGAGCAGTATTATAGTAGTTATATTCTTGTATATAGGAGGCAGTATTATAGTAGTTATATTCTTGTATATAGGAGGCAGTATTATAGTAGTTATATTCTTGTATATAGGAGCAGTATTATAGTAGTTATATTCTTGTATATAGGAGCAGTATTATAGTAGTTATATTCTTGTACATAGAAGGCAGTATTATAGTAGTTATATTCTTGTATATAGGAGGCAGTATTATAGTATTTATATTCTTGTATATAGGGGCAGTATTATAGTAGTTATATTCTTGTATATAGGAGCAGTATTATAGTAGTTATATTCTTGTACATAGAAGGCAGTATTATAGTAGTTATATTCTTGTACATAGGAGCAGTATTATAGTAGTTATATTCTTGTATATAGGAGCAGTATTATAGTAGTTATATTCTTGTATATAGGAGCAGTATTATAGTAGTTATATTCTTTTACATAAGGGGCAGTATTATAGTAGTTATATTCTTGTATATAAGAGGCAGTATTATAGTAGTTATATTCTTGTATATAGGAGCAGTATTATAGCAGTTATATTCTTGTATATAGGAGCAGTATTATAGTAGTTATATTCTTGTAAATAGGAGCAGTATTATAGTAGTTATATTCTTGTATATAGGGGCAGTATTATAGTAGTTATATTCTTGTATATAGGAGCAGTATTATAGTAGTTATATTCTTGTATATAGGAGCAGTATTATAGTAGTTATATTCTTGTATATAGGAGCAGTATTATAGTAGTTATATTCTTGTATATAGGAGCAGTATTATGTTAGTTATATTCTTGTATCTCTGAATGAAATGAAGCTGGTTGACGTCTTTATGTTCATGTGTTGGGTTTTGTTCTATATACAGCGTATTCTTTACCTGCCACCTTCCTGGACTGTTTTGACTGGGACTCAGATTCAGAGAATGGCGGTCCGGGTGCGGGGCCTATGTCTCATCCGGAGCAGGGCTTGTTGGAGGCTCTGAAGTGGCTCAATCACAAAGACTGGTGAGCTTTCCCATATGTTGTATTTATCATTTGCTGAATCCATACGTAACATTCACAGTATTCTTTACATTACTAGTATCTGATCACATCCAGGTCTGCATCTAGAACTTTTGTTTTCTTTTTTTTTTTTTTGGCTGTACCAGGAAATTCCCTACCCTAAGCCATAGTATATAGCAGCAGTCTCCAAACTGTGGACCTCCAGATTTTGCCAAACTACAACTCCCAGCATGCCCGGACAGCCAACGGCTGTCCGGGCATGCTGGGAGTTGTAGTTTTGCAAGTGAAGCAGTGGAACCTCTTTATTCTAGTTATCATCAGAGGGGGGTGGGCGTCTTCACAGTGCACATGGCCCTTTAAAATGGTCCCCTAGTTCCTCGCCACATACCCCCCACTCTGCCTACTTCTCTCCAACAGCACTTCTGCCCCCCCCCCAGAGCTGCTGCAGAACATCTCAGTATACAGCCGACTATTGCTCTACAGTCAATAAATCTGCAGCACCTGCTGTATTCATTCCTCGTCTGCTCCTTTGTTTGTGTTATTAGCATGCTGTAAACACACCAAATTTTCCCATTAATGTCCCAATGAAGATATATATGTATATGACTGTATATGGATATGGTGATAGCCGTAGGGGCTGGTGAGAGGTGGTGACATTTGCTTAGTGGGCAGGACTAGAGCTCAGAGGCAAGATTTATCCATGCCTCCTGAGACAGCAGAGGATGATACATTGTTTTGAGGGAGAGGGAGGAGCTGGGGAGCTGCTAAGACAACACCACACTGACAATGAGAGGACTACACAACTTCCTGTCAGGAGAGAGGGAGGAGCCAGGAGCTGCTAAAACAACACCACACAGACAATGAGAGGACTACACAACTTCCTGTCAGGAGAGAGGGAGGAGCCAGGAGCTGCTAAAACAACACCACACAGACAATGAGAGGACTGCACAACTTCCTGTCAGGGGCATTTTAAGAATAAAACATGCTGTAGCCAGTACACTTAGTGATAAAACTATATTAGTAAGTTATACAGTAGATCATTGCATGATATTTTTAATTAAATACAATTTTCTGATGCTTGAATACCCCTTTAATACGCTCCTTGTCATGTTGATCCGATCCTGCAGGGAACAGAAGGAGAAGGGTCTGCTCAGTGTGAGGTGCCTGGCGTCCTGGCATCCTGAGGTGCTAGTGTGCAGACTTCATGATGTCAGTATAGCGGTTACCAGAGAGGTAAGTTGTCCGGGAGAGGATAGAATATTGGTCAGGAAGTGAATGGAAATGATAAAAGTCAAACCCAAAGTTTAAAGGGGTACTCTGGTAGAAAACTATTTTTTTTTTTTTTTAAATCAACTGGTGCCAGAAAGTTAAACAGATTTGTAAATTACTTCTATATAAAAATCTTAATCCTTCCAGTACTTATCAGCTGCCGTAAGGTGCACAGGAAGTGGTGTAGTTCTTTCCAGTCTGACCACAGTGCTCTCTGCTGCCACCTCTGTCCATGTCAGGAAGTATCCAGAGAAGGAGCAAATCCCCATAGCAAACCTCTCCTGCTCCGGATAGTTCCTGACATGGACAGAGGTGTCAGCAGAGAGCACTGTGGTCAGACTGGAAAGAACTACACAACTTCCTGTGGAGCATACAGCAGCTAATAAGTACTGGAGGAATTAAGATTTTTATACAAATCTGTTTAACTTTCTGGCACCAGTTGATCTGAAGAAAAAAATAATAATAATAATAATAAAATAAAAATAAAATAGTTTTCCATCAGAGTACGCCGTTAAAGCGGTTGTCCACTTTGGATAACTTTTTTTTTTTTTTTTTAAAGAATTTCCCTATGATCAGCTGATCACAGGGTGTCCCGCTGCTGTGACCCTCTGTGATTGCCCCTAGGTATCATCAAGGGTTCATGTTACCCTGCAGCGCCACCACAGGGGGAATGAGGTATTACATCATTGGTATTGAAATCAATGAGCTGTACATGTATAGCACGGACAAGATAGATAAAGGTCCTAAGTGGGGTGAAAATCTCCTTAGGGTCTATTCACACGGCGGAATTTCCGCTTCAATTGAAAGCGCAATACATTTCTATGGGATTCCGCACTCCCGTTGACACTTTGGAATTTCCGCTTGCGAACGCAAGCGGAAATTCCAAAGTGTCGACGGGAGTGCGGAATCCCATAGAAATGTATTGGGCTTTTCATTTTGAGGCGGAAATTCCGCCGTGTGAATAGACCCTTAGTCTGGGTTTTCTGAATTAGACATTACCTAGAGCCATTTGTTCAAATAATATAATGAGGCTCGCTGAAGCGCCACTATGCAACATGCCTAATATCTACTAAGAAGATGGAAGTGTAAGTAAGAGAGTTAGAACTCACCCAATTTTCTATCTCTTCTATTCAATTTTGGGAACCCTGTAAACATAATTAATGTTATAGTACTGTATATCCTTAAAGGGGTACTCCGCCCCTAGACATCTTATCCCCTATCCAAAGGATAGGGGATAAGATGTCAGATCGCCGGGGTCCCGCTGCTGCGCGTAATGACGGGCAATACAGGGGCCGGAGCATCGTTACGTCACAGCTCCGCCCCTCGTGACGTCACAGCCCGCCCACGTCAATACAAGTCTATGGGAGGGGGCGTGGCGGTCATCACGCCCCCTACCATAGACTTGCATTAAGGGGACGGGCCGTGATGTCATGAGGGGCGGAGCCATGACGTCACGCTGCTCCGGCCCCTGTATCGCCCGTCATTACGTGCAGAGCGAACTCGCTCTGTGCAGTAATGATAGCGGGGTGCTGCAGCAGCGATTCCCGGGGTCCCCAGCAGCGGGACCGCGGAGATCTGACATCTTATCCCCTATCCTTTGGATAGGGGATAAGATGTCTAGGGGCGGAGTACCCCTTTAATAGGACTGGCGATGAGTGAGCAGAGATTTTAATAAAAGTCGCAGGAGGACATAAAAAAAAATAGGGGCCGGTTCACACTACGATTTGGCAATATTTGAACCGTATAAATGAGCCAACCGGAGTCAGTGTTTAAAGGGGTGCTCGGGTGGAAATCTTTTTTTTATTTTTTTTATCAACTGGTGCCAGAAAGTTAAACAGATTTGTAAATTACTTCTATTAAAAAATCTTAATCCTTTCAATAATTATCAGCAGCTGAAGTTGAGTTGTTCTTTTCTGTCTGGAAACAGTGCTCTCTGCTGACATCTCTGCTTGTCTCGGGAACTGCACAGAGTAGAAGAGGTTTTCTATGGGGGATTCGCTTCTACTCTGGACAGTTCCCGAGGTGTCATCAGAGAGCACTTAGACAGAAAAGAACAACTCAAATTCAGCAGCTCATAAGTACTGAAAGGATTAAGATTTTTTTTTAATAGAAGTAATTTACAAATCTGTTTAACTTTCTGGAGCCAGTTGATCTATAAAAAAAAAAGTTTTTTACTGGATAACAAGAAAACAGATTTGTAAATTACTTCTATTAAAAAAAATCTTAATCCTTCCACTACTTATTAGCTGCTGAATACTACAAAGGAAATTATTTTCTTTTTGGAACACATAGCTCTCTGCTGACATCAGGAGCACAGTGCTCTCTGCTGACATCTCCATTTTAGGAACTGTCCAGAGCAGCATATGCTTTCTATGGGGATTTTCTCCTACTCTGGACAGTTCTTAAAATGGACAGAGATGTCAGCAGAGAGCACTGTGGTCGTGATGTCAGCAGAGAGCACTGTGCTTGTGAGGTCAGCAGAGAGCTCTGTGTTCCAAAAAGAAAAGATTTTCCTCTGTAGTATTCAGCAGCTAATAAGTACTGGAAGGATTAAGATTTTTTTTATAGAAGTAATTTACAAATCTGTTTAACTTTCTGGCACCAGTTGATTAAAAAAAAAAAGTTTCCACCGGAGTACCCCTTTAACTCCGGTCGGCTGGGGTACGGGACTGCCCGGTTTTCGCTCCCACCAGCCGGTTCCCGTAAAATACGAACGTAGTGTGAACCCAGTCTAAATAAGATGTTTTTTCTTAATCCAATGTAATTTGACTAAATTGCCGATTCAACCATCAGGTCAGCAATCTGAGGTCCAAAGTCTCCCGTCACGCCATCAAGACCCTGAGCGACCTGTTCAAGGGCCTCCGGAGAAACATGGACCAAGAAGTGGAAGAGATCACCCGCGTTCTGCTCCACAAGATCGGGGACTCCAATGATTTCATCCGTGAGGAGTCAGATAAGTCTCTTGGAATCATGGCGGAATACGTCAGCCCCTCCAAGGTCCTCTCCGCGCTAATTGTAGGGGGCGTCAGGTGGGTTTAGTGTCCAGCGCACAACATGGATCCAGATTGTTAGATGTTGATACAACCTCGGACTTGGGCGGAGTTCACACCACGTTTTTGCAATACAGTTCCCATATACGTTATCAATTTGAAAACCGTACGGGACCGTATTGAAAACCGTATGCATTGACTCTCCATTGGAAATCGTATGCCAAACGATGCATCAGGTTGTGTCCGTTTTGCATCCTGTACGGTTTTGTCAGTTTTTACCCGTACCCAAAACCGTATCCTACCACAGTTTTTGGCCGGGTGAAAAACCGTATTGAAACGTTTACGTTATTTTTCAAACATGGGAGTCAATGGGAACCGTACACAACCGTATGTGCGTAATGTTCCATACGGTTTTCACCATACGGTTTTTGACTTTTTTTCTTTCGATCAAACAAGTGAAACTTTATTCATAATGGAGAAAAAACTTATACTATTTTTTTCTTAAAAAACGGATGCAACCGGACGTCATTTTTAAAACCGTATACGGATTAAAATTTGTCCACACGTTTTGATACAGTTTAGTCCGGTTTTGAGGAATCCGTTTTTTTTTTTTAACAAAAACCTCATACGGGAACTGTATTGCAAAAACGATGTGTGAGCCCCGCCTTATTCACAATATTTTATTAGCATTTCCAATAAAGCCAAGGTTATAGCAGAAGAAAAATACATAACTGAAGTATTTGGTGTTTTGGATCACAGAAGGGGGTGTGGCCTATGTTGCTCATTTGCATGAAAAAGAGAGTCTCTGAACATAGTGGGGGGTGTTCTTATAGGAAGTGGGTGGGGTTTTAAATGTCGCGCGTGTGTACCGGTCCTTTAAGAAATTAAATTTTTTGTTTTTTTTTTGTCTGATTCTCTTTTGTAGCCATAGGAACAGCTCAGTGAGAAAGTGTACGGCAAAACATCTCCTGGCGGTGGTGGAAAGGCTGGCGGCAGACAAACTCCTGTCAGGGCCTCGGGAGAGCACAGACGCCTTTCTCAGGTCCCTCGTAAAACTGATGCAGGACGGACAGCAAGACACCAGGTATCCTGATTATAGTTAAAGGGGTACTCCGGTGTAAAAAAAAATTGTAAATCAACTGGAACCAGAAAGTTAAACAGATTTGTAAATTACTTCTATTAAAAAATCTTAATCTTTCCAGTACTTATCAGCTGCTGTATGCTCCGCAGGAAGTTCTTTTCTTTCTGAATTTCCTTTCCAGTCTGACCACAGTGCTCTCTGCTGACACCTCTTTCCGTATCAGGAACTGTCCAGAGCAGGAGAGGTTTGCTATGGGGATTTGCTCCTGCACTGGGCAGTTCCTGACATGGACAGAGGTGTCAGCAGAGAGCACTGTGGTCAGACAGAAAAGAAATTCAGAAATAAAAGAACTTCCTGTGGAGCATACAGCAACTGATGAGTACTGGAAAGATTAAGATTTTTAAATAGAAGTAATTTACAAATCTGAAGAAAGCGGGTAGATGCCAGCGATTAAGAAACTTCACCTTTATTGGAACCACGTAAAATCATCGACATGGAGAGACTTCAATAGGACAAACATTTAAAATTCCAGGAATCAGCGCCAAGCATGACGCGTTTCAGGTCATGTGACCTTTCATCAGATGCATGGTGGGAAGCAGAAGGGTGGGGGAATAAAATAGAGGCACCCTTCTGCTATACATAACAGGTATAAAATCATAAATCATTAAACACCTATAACATAGTTATAAACTGAGTGCAAACAATATATATGGAACCTGTATATTTTTTAAGGAGACACAAAGTGTATATTTGGAGGAAAAAGATTGCCAGAACACTAATAATTATAAATAGTGATACAATAAATAATAATATATATAAGGCATCAATGGCAACCTAAAACTACTTAGTAATGAATGATGACGTCCGATTTTAAATTTAACCCATGTGGTTGAAATGTGCGCAAAGAGTAAATCCAAAAGATTTCCCTATTGCGTAATGATTTGATGCGATCTCCACCTCTGTCATGTGAACAAACTATCTCAATACCCGAGAACGAAAAATGAGCTACATTACCGTCATGGACATTTTTAAAGTGTTTAGAAACATTTGATGCGTTAGTGTAAGAACCGCTGCCAATGGCTCTAAGATGTTCTTGGATGCGTTTTTTCAAGGTTCTTTTAGTGCTGCCGATATAGGATACATTGCAGCTATTACAATCTATTTTATAAATTACGTGAGTGGATTCGCAGTTAATAAATTGTTTAATCGGCACAGAATTCGAATCAGGAATTGGAATCGTAGACGTCTTGGCAGCGTGTGCACACACAACGCATCTGGGTAAACCGCATTTGAAAAACCCATTTAATTTAATCCATTAACGAGAACCAGCAGCAGAGGCAAGTGGCAGGGCACTCGGAGATAAAAGATTACCTAGATTAGGGGCCCGTCGTGCTCGAAAAATTTATGCCATTTTTTAATTCTTGGACATTCTACTTGATAGCAGACAGGGACGTGTTCACACTTCCACATACAGAAAATCGACTGCAGGTAACACCATCCTGCGCGCAGAGTCATGTCACCCAGAACACACGGTTTTAGCCGTTCCGGTGGGTTAGCTGACTCGCGCTCGCAGAAATTGTTCCACAGACGAATCTTTTCAAATTGAATCGGATAACATTTTCCATCGTTTGGGTCAGAGAGGTTACCAGCCCTGGTGTCTGAACAGAGCCAAACGGAAAGTTTTACAAAAATCTAGAGATAGTCTTCTCACACCAAAACCTTATCAAACAATTACGAATACGGTATCGAAGCCTTTACTACTACTTACAGTCTAGAATTTAATAGTATTAAATCCATTATTAATAAATTTCTACCTATTTTATGTCAGGATACCATCCTTAATAAATATTTAAAAAATGGCATAAATTTTTCGAGCAGACGGGCTCCTAATCTAGGTAATCTTTTATCTCCGAGTGCCCTGCCACTTGCCTCTGCTGCTGGTTCTCGTTAATGGATTAAATTAAACGGGTTTTTCAAATGCGGTTTACCCAGATGCGTTGTGTGTGCACACGCTGCCAAGACGTCTACGATTCCAATTCCTGATTCGAATTCTGTACCGATTAAACAATTTATTAACTGCGAATCCACTCACGTAATTTATAAAATAGATTGTAATAGCTGCAATGTATCCTATATCGGCAGCACTAAAAGAACCTTGAAAAAACGCATCCAAGAACATCTTAGAGCCATTGGCAGCGGTTCTTACACTAACGCATCAAATGTCTCCAAACACTTTAAAAATGTCCATGACGGTAATGTAGCTCATTTTTCGTTCTCGGGTATTGAAATAGTTTGTTCACATGACAGAGGTGGAGATCGCATCAAATCATTACGCAACAGGGAAATCTTTTGGATTTACTCTTTGCGCACATATAATATAATTTGCGCTCCAAATATACACTTTGTGTCTCCTTAAAAAATATACAGGTTTCATATATATTGTTTGCACTCAGTTTGTAACTATGTTATAGGTGTTTAATGATTTATGATTTTATACCTGTTATGTATAGCAGATGGGTGTCTCTATTTTTGGAACGGACAGGGTTAATCCCTGGTTCATAGGATAGATGTTTTACTCACCTGTTCCATTAGGAGGCTCGGATATATTCCCCCACCCTTCTGCTTCCCACCATGCATCTGATGAAAGGTCACATGACCTGAAACGCGTCATGCTTGGTGCTGATTCCTGGAATTTTAAATGTTTGTCCTATTGAAGTCTCTCCATGTCGATGATTTTACGTGGTTCCAATAAAGGTGAAGTTTCATAATCGCTGGCATCTACCCGCTTTCTTCATATCCTTGGAGGATTACATTGCCGTGCGGTGGCCGGGTGAGCTGACTATTCTCCTACTTTGCTCCATTAATTTACAAATCTGTTTAACTTTCTTGCACCAATTGATTTAAATAAAATCGTTTCCCACCGGAGTACCCCTTTTAATACCGCATGAGCCCATTGTTATAACGGAATCTTACCAAAATGTTTTACTTTTCTAGGTTCTATGGAAGACGGATGTTCAGTTTAGTAATGACTCACCCTAAATTCGAAGCGCAGATGGAACGGTTGATCCCGTCACATGACCTACGAGACCTAATCGCCACGGTTAAACAGAAAGTAGGTGATGTTTCACAGTAAGGATCCATGTTTATTGGCGCGGAGCTTCTGTGACTGACCAGTCCGATCTCCATAGTCTACAAAAATGGCCGACTACATCAGCAGGTTTCAAAATAAAAAAACTAAAAAAAACTAACTCTACTCTACAGGAACTGAATGACAGTGTTTCGGATGTTCCGTCTGCCAGAAGTCAGCGGCCTCTTCAGAAGAGCGGGGTGACTGTGAGTTCAGGGGTGACGGTTCAGGATACTGCAGAATCGGATCAGAGGTGAGCTGAAAGTCCATTAACATCTATGAGCAAACTCCTATCCTGACATTCTCTGTGCCGCTGGATGTCTCCGCTCCTTCTACTATGTAACTCTAAGGCTGGGTTCACACTGCGGAATCCCTGGGCGGAATTTCCGCAGGAGATCCCACGGGCGGCGCTAGGACCGAGCGGACTGCATTGCTGCCCCCCATAGATGACAATGCATTTCTGGGTGGATCTTTTGGAAGATCTGCTCAGAAATGCATTGCCATCTATGGGGACGGCAATGCAGTCCGCGCGGTCCTAGGGCCGCCGGCTCGATCTCCAGCAGAAATTCTGTAGTGTGAACACAGCCTTAGGTTTTTACAGACAGCAGAATTTCCGCTTGCAGAATTCCCCCTCAAATTAAAGCCCATAGACTTCTATGGGATTCCGCACTCCCATTCACACTTCTGAATTTCCGCTTGCGGAAATTCAGAAGTGTGAATGGGAGTGCGGAATCCCATCGAAGTCTATGGGCTTTCATTTGAGGCGGAATTCCTGAATAAACCCTTAGTGTGTGATCTTAGATTAGTCATTGCCCCTGAGGACGCCACCTGTAACGTGGTGAAACAAGTTGTGGGCTTTGCATAAGGTTTTAAAATCAGCTGGGTTCCTATATCAGTCCTCTGCATCTATACAACAATTATATATTTAAAGATAATGACAGCCCACAGGCGTCCAGTATATAAGGCGATCATACTTTCAAAGAGCGATCATACACTTTCAGGACCCTTGCTGGCCTTTTAAAGGGGAATTCCAGTAAAAGACAATTTTTTTTATATCAACTGACTCCAGAAAGTTAAACATATTTGTAAATTGCTTCTATTAAAAAAAATCTTAATCCTTCCAGTACTTATCAGCTGCTGAAGTTGAGTTGTTCTTTTCTGTCTGACAACAGTGCTCTCTGCTGACACCTCTGTCTGTCTCAGGAACTATCCAGGGCAGGAGAGGTTTGCTATGGGGATTTGTGCCTACTCTGGACAGTTCCTGAGACACAGAGGTGTCAACAGAGAGCACTGTTGTCAGACAGAAAATAACAACTCAACTTCAGCAGCTGATAAGTACTGGAAGGATTAAAGGGGTATTCCAGGAAAAAACTTTATATATATATATATATATATATATATATATATATATATATATATATAATCTCAACTGGCTCCAGAAAGTTAAACAGATTTGTAAATTACTTCTATTAAAAAATCTTAAAAATCCTTTCAGTACTTATGAGCTTCTGAAGTTAAGGTTGTTTTTTTCTGTCTAAGTGCTCTCTGATGACACCTGTCGTGGGAAATGCCCAGTTTAGAAGAGGTTTGCTATGGGGATTTGCTTCTAAACCGGGCGTTTCCCGAGACACGTGTCATCAGAAGCTCATAAGTACTGAAAGGATTAAGATTTTTTAATAGAAGTAATTTACAAATCTGTTTAACTTTCTGGAGCCAGTTGATATATATAAAAAAAGTTTTTTCCTGGAATACCCCTTTAAGATTTTTTTAATAGATTTAATAGAAATAATTTACAAATCTGTTTAACTTTCGGGAGCCAATTGATGTGAAAAAAAATTGTTTTTGACTGGAATACCCCTTTAATTTTAGGTTTCAGTGTGGGGTAAAAGTGGGTACTTTTTTAATGTTTTCAAATCAACTGGTGCCAGAAAATTAAGCAGCTTTGTAAATGTTTTCTATTAAAAAATGCAGTACTTATCAGCTGCTGTATGCTCCACAGGAAGTTGTGTACTTCTTTCCAGTCTGACCACAGTGCTCTCTGCTGACACCTCTGTCCATGTCAGGAACTGTCCAGAGCAGCAGAGGTTTGCTTTGGGGATTTCCTTGTACTCTGGGCCATTTCTGATGTGGACAGAGGTGTCAGCAGAGTGCACTGTGGTCCAACTGGAAAGAACTACACAACTTCCTGTGGAGCATACAGCAGCTGATAAGTACTGGAAGGATTAAGATTCTTAAATAGAAGTAATTTACAATTAACTTCTGGCACCAGTTGATTTAAAAAAAAACGTTTCCCACCAGAGTACCCCTTTAAGCATTTCCAGCAATATAACAACTGGACATGCACCACAGATGCAGCTGATATGGCTCTTGGCTCTAAATAAGTCATGAAAACCTGTGCAAGGATCCCCTACAACATTAGAAAACAAGGGTAAGGGGAGTCCATCCAAAAATCATGGAAAGGGTCGGGGGGGGGGGGGGGAGAGGGGTGCAAACAAGCAGCAAAACCTTCGGTCTGATGTGGTTTGCAGTGTCGTGGTGATGTTAAGGGGGCCCCTCTATTAATCTTTGCTATAGGGCCCTCTCATTTCTATGTACACTACTGTTGCAAAATTAAACAGAATCTGTCAGCTGTAGGTCATGCCTAGAGCTCTAGTGTCACTAAGGTTGTGCTAAACTGCAGCATGCATGCCTCCTCCCTCCCCCACTCTTCCACACAAAGCACCTTTTTAAGTTATTATTTTATGTATTTTATGGTTTAATATACAGTATATTATTGTATTATATATCTATATACTGCCTACATTTCATGATGTCATTTTCCATGCTGTCTCCCTTAGACGAAACTGACATAGATCATAGATACATCTGATAGGAAAATGATGATCTAATGATACAATGTTATTTGCATATTATATTGTATAGTTCCATTAGCCTGAATCCATCCATAGAGAACAAGTCAGAGCCTCAGGAGTCCCCACAACCTCGGCGGCAGCCTGTCCGGGCAGCAGAGGTGACAGAACAACTAAAGGAACTCACCAAACTTCTAACAGCCAAGGAATACCAGAGCAAAATGGACGGTGTGACGCTTCTACTGGAGCACTGCAAGAACAATGTGAAGTTTGTCACTTCCAACATTACCCCAGTAAGTGGCCAGAAATTATTACACGAAGACTCGATAAGATGATATTTTGTGTGTTCAGCTATTGTAGATCTTAGAACTGTTTCCCCCAACCAGGTTGCCTCCAGCTGTTGCACAACTTAAACTTCCAGCATGCCTGGAGAGCCTTCAACTGATGGTGCACTGGTTAGAAAACACTTAGAACATTACAAAAAAAACATCATCTATGTACCTATGCAATATTTGCAAATAGCCACAGAGAGGGATTATATCAGACAAAAAAAAACATCATCTATGTACCCATGCAATATCTGCAGATAGTACCAAATCAGCGTCTTGAAGCCACCATGGAAAGCCGTGATGGTGTGGGAAGCTCAGAGGCTATAAACCGGTAGGTTTCATACAGGCGCACTTCTTCCGGCCTCATCGAGGCCGGAAGAAGTGCACCTGCACGAAACCTACCGGTTTGTAGCCTCTGAGCTTCCCGCACCATCCCGGGTTTCTATGGCAGCTTCAAGACGCTGAGTTCGGACAGTGTGTTGAGTTGCTGGATTTCATCTTCACTTCTTTATTTGCATTTTGGTATCTATGGACTTTGCACCACCGCTGTATCCAGTTTTTTAGTAAACCGACGTCTACCATGGATTTTTTATCTACATGCACTAGTCTCCATTCCTAAGGTGTGTTAGTTAGGTGCCTCCACCTCTTTTTGCTCTTCGTTATTTGCATATCTGCAGATAACCCCAGAGCGAGATTATATCAGACAAAAAAAAAAACGTCATCTATGTACCTATGCAATATCAGCAAATAGCCCCAGAGCAAGATTATGTCAGGCAGAAAAACACCATCATCAATGTACCCATTCAATATCTGCAAATAGCCGCAGAGCAAGATTATATCAAACAAAAAAAACATAATCTATGTATCCATGCAATAGCTGCAATTAGCCCCAGAGCAAGATTAGATTAGACAAAAATATTAGATTAGACAAAAATAACGTCATCTATGTACCTAAGCAATATCTGCAGATAGCCCCTAGAGCAAGATTATATTAGGCAGAAAAACCCCGCCATCTATGTACCCATTCAATATCTGCAAATAGCCACAAAGCAAGATTATATCAAACAAAAAACAAAAAAACATAATCTATGTATCCATACAGTAGCTGCAAATAGCCTCAGAGCAAGATTATATCAGACAAAAAAAAAAACTATAACCAATGTACCCATGCAATATCTTTCAAATAGCCCCAGGGCAAGATTAGATAAGACAAATAAAATGTCAGCTATGTACCTATGCAATATCTGCAAATAGCCCCAGAGTAAGATATCAGCCAAAAAAACATAATCTATGTACACATGCAATATCTGCAAATAGTCCCAGAGCTAGATTATATTAGACAAAAATAACGTCATCTATGTACCTACGCAATATCTGCAGATAGCCCCATAGAGCAACATTATATCGTTAAAAAAACAAAACAATGTTGCCTATGTACCCATGGAATATCTGCAAATAGCCTTAGAGCAAGATTACTTCAGACAAAAAATTAAAACGTAATCTATGTCCCCATACAATATCTGCAAATAACCCCATTATAATCAGACAAAAAAAAAAAAAAAAACACGTCATCTATGTACCTATGCAGAATATCTGAAACTGTGACTACAATGGACCCAATGTAAGATTATATCAGATAATGACCTTTCCAAGGTAAAGGCTTTCTTTGGCCAATAGGCTCCAGGCTAAATGTTTTATAACAGTTTATAGTGGAGGATACATTTTTCTGATATTACAGGGTGGGTCATTTCTATGGATACACCTTAATAAAATGGGAATGGTTGGTGATATTAACTTCCTGTTTGTGGCACATTAGTATACGTGAGGGGGGAAACTTTTCAAGATGGGTGGTGACCATGGGGCCATTTTGAAGTCGGCCATTTTGAATCCAACTTTAGTTTTTTCAATAGGAAGAGGGTCATGTGACACATTAAACTTATTGGGAATTTCACAAGAAAAACAATGATGTGCTTGGTTTTAACGTAACTTTATTCTTTCATGAGTTATTTACAAGTTTCTGACCACTTATAAAATGTGTCCAATGTGCTGCCCATTGTCTTGGATTGTCAATGCAACCCTCTTCTCTATATACTGCTATATACTACTATATAAACCGCAGGAGAAATGCTAGCACAGGCTTCCAGTATCTGTATACACTGCTATATACTACTATATACACCGCAGGAGAAATGCTAGCACAGGCTTCCAGTATCCGTATACACTGCTATATACTACTATATACACCGCAGGAGAAATTCTAGCACAGGCTTCCAGTATCCGTATACACTGCTATATACTACTATATACACCGCAGGAGAAATGCTAGCACAGGCTTCCAGTATCCGTATACACTGCTATATACTACTATATACACCGCAGGAGAAATGCTAGCACAGGCTTCCAGTATCCGTATACACTGCTATATACTACTATATACACCGCAGGAGAAATGCTAGCACAGGCTTCCAGTATCCGTAGTTTCAGGTGCTGCACATCTCGTATCTTCACAGCATAGACAATTGCCTTCAGATGACCCTAAAGATAAAAGTCTAAAGGGGGTCAGATCGGGAGACCTTGGGGGCCATTCAACTGGCCCACGACGACCAATCCACTTTCCAGGAAACTGTTCATCTAGGAATGCTCGGACCCTGCACCAATAATGTGGTAGTCACCATCTTGCTGGAAAAACTCAGGGAACTTGCCAGCTTCAGTGCATAAAGAGGGAAACACATCATGTAGCAATTTCGCATATCCAGTGGCCTTGAGGTTTCCATTGATGAAGAATGGCCCCACTATCTTTGTACCCCATATACCACACCATACCATCAATGTTTGTGTTCCAACAGTCTTGGAGGGATCTATCCAATGTGGGTCAGTGTCAGACCAATAGCGGTGGTTTTGTTTGTTAACTTCACCATTCACATAAAAGTTTCCTCATCACTGAACAAAATCTTCTGCGCAAACTGAGGGTCCTGTTCACATTTTTGTTTTGTCCATTCTGCAAATTCAGTGCGCCCATCTGGGTCATCCTCGTTGAGATGCTGCAGTAGATGGAGTTTGTAAGGTGCCATTTGTGAGTAGCTAATATCCGTCAAAGGGATTTTCGACTAATGCCCCTCTCCAGTGACATGCGGTGAGTGCTAGGCTGTGGGCTCTTGCTGAATGAAGCTCGGACAGCCACTGATGTTTCTTCATTAGTGACAGATTTCATGGGTCCACATTTTGGCGAATCCAACACTGAACCAGTTTCACGAAACTTAGCAAGCAGTTTGCTAACTGTAGCACGGGAGATGGGTGGTCTCGTAGGGTGTCTTGCATTGAAATCTGCTGCAATGACCCAGTTACTGCGTTCACCAGACATCAACACAATTTCTATCCGCTCCTCGCGTGTTAACCTCGACGACATGTCAATGGCTGTAAACAAAGAGAAACTTGTAAATAACTCATGAAAGAATAAAGTTACATTAAAACCAAGCACATCATTGTTTTTCTTGTGAAATTCCCAATAACTTTGATGTGTCACATGACCCTCTTTCTATTGAAAAAACAAAAGTTGGATGGCCGACTTCAAAATGGCCGACTTCAAAATGGCCGCCATGGTCACCGCCCATCTTGAAAAGTTTCCCCCCCTCACATATACTAATGTGCCACAAACAGGAAGTTACTATCACCAACCATTCCCATTTTATTAAGGTGTATCCATATAAATGGCCCCCACCCTGTAGATTAAGCCTCTGTTCACATTAGTATTTCCCTTTTTTGGGTTCATTTATGTGTTTGAGAATCACGACGGACCCTTTTATATGTCATTTTTTCCCCTCCAGCTTTTATTGCTTTTATCCAGATGAATGTGGATGTGACCAGATACTCTGTGAATGTTGCTTTTTATATTGTTTTGTAGATTTTTGACGCATTTAACCCGAGGATGCAGGATGCCAACAAAAAGGTGAATCAGTATGCCCTGGAGTCAGCCGCCGCCATGATCCCACTCCTCAAGGACAGTCTGCACCACGTCTTAGTCCCTATGGTGACCGTAATCACAGACAATCTGAACTCCAAGCACTCTGGGATCTACTCGGCTGCAGTGAAAGTTTTGGACACTCTTATCTCCAGTTTAGGTAATCGTCAGTTTTTCAGTGGCCCTATAATTGAACAAGCTGCAGTGCCCACGTAACAGCGACAACCACCATGCCCCAGGTTAAAGGGGTATTCCAGGATTTTTTTTTTTATTTGACTATGCTACAGGGGCTGTAAAGTTAGTGTAGTTCATAATATAGTGTCTGTACCTGTGTGTGATGGTTTTCTCACAATTCTTCTGTGATTTTCACCCCAATATTTATTTTTACCAGCGTACAAAATGACTGTTGTCTCAGATTTTTCCCAGGTTGCAATGTGGCCGAGACCTGACATCACTAGTGACAGGGAGCCTGTCTGCTTCAATGGGTGGAGGGATCACTTGGTGGGAGAGAGATCAATCTGCAACTAATGCAACAGCTGTAGGCACCCTGATTGAAAACCACAGGTCTTTTGAATGGATGCAGCTCATTTATGTTTCAATGGGTGGGGTGGCTGATGTGGGGGAGGGAGGAAAATGGAATTATGGGATGTGTAGTCAAAAAAAGAAAAGTCAAACAGGAAATACCAGTTCACAAAAAGCTAGCCACAGTGTTATGGTAATCTCACAACATAGTCCTTTATCCCCAAGACAAGCGCAGATCCTTCCTAAGCATGTCCATTACTGTCTGCCAGGTACATACTAAAATCACCTTATGGTGGAGAACCCCTTTAATACTGCCGCTAAACAGATCAAAATGCAGCACTACTATAGCAGTATCATTCACTGTGCCAACCACAGTACAACATAATAGGAACCACTAGATTATTCCATAACATTAACAGCCGCAGTGTCCTCATAGCAATAACAGTGGCAGTGCTCCCAAACCAGTGCCCCCACAATAACAGCCACAGTGCTTGCATAACAGTGCCCCCGCAACAACTACAGTCACACTGTTTCCATAATGGTGTCCCTATGACAATTACAGCTATCACACTCCCATAATAGCTCCCCCACAGCAATCACAGCCACAGTGCTCCCATAATAGTACCCACAATACAATTACAGCCACAGTGCTCCCATAATATTGCCCTCCAAATAGTAACAGCAACAGACCTCCCATAAGAGTGCCCCCACAACAATAACAGCCACGGTGCTCCCATAATAGTGCATCTCTAGCAAGTACAGCAATGGAGCTCCCATAATATTGCCCTCCAAACAATAACAGCAACAGACCTTGCAGAAGAGTGCCCCCACAACATAATAGTGCTCCCATAATAGCCCCCCCTGCTATTACATCTATGGTGCCCCCATTACAGTGTCCCCCCTACAATTACCACCACTCTGCTCCCATAATAGTGCCCCCACTACAATTATAGCCTTAGTGTTTCCATAATAGTGGCTTCACAAAATTTACAGCCACATGGCTCCTATAAAAGTGCCCCCATAACAATTACAACCACAGTGCTCCCATAATAGTGCCCCCACAGTTATTACATCTATGGTGCTCCCATTACAGTGTCCCCCCTACAATTACCACCACACTGTCCCCATAATAGTGCCCCCACTACAATTATAGCCTTAGTGTTTCCATAGTAGTGCCCTCACAACAATTACAGCTGCAGTGCTCCAATAATAGTATTAATTGCAGTGACAAATTACAATTTCCATCACATTTCCCCCATTACCGGACCCCCATCGTGTTCGTATTGCAGTGACAACCATTTACCTTTTTATTACAGATAATTTGTGGCTTCTCCAGCCATTTGCCGGCAGGGTCCGTTTTCTCAGCGGCCGCGCCATGAATGATGTGACCGAGCGACTGTCAGGTATGCAGGACACTGATCAGAAAGGCGCACATGCTGCATGATAACTTCTATCATATATACGCAAAAATGGCGCGCATCTTTATAGACTCTTGTCTACATGCCCCTTAAAGGGGTACACTGGTGGGAAACAATTTTTTTCAAATCAACTGGTGCCAGAAAGAGATTTAAACAGATTTGTAAATTACTTTTATTTAAAAAACTTAATCCTTCCAGTACTTATCAGCTGCTGTAAACTCCAGAGGAAGTTGTGTAGTTCTTTCCAGTCTGACCACAGTGCTCTCTGCTGACACCTCTGTCCAGGTCAGGAACTGTCCAGAGCAGGATAGATTTGCTATGGGGATTTGCTCCTACTCTGGACAGTTCCTGACATGAACAGTGGTGTCAGCAGAGAGCACTGTGGTCAGACTGGAAAGAACTACACAACTTTCTGTGGAGCATACAGCAGCTGATAAGTACTGGAAGGGTTAAGATTTTTTTTATAGAAGCAATTTACAAAACTGTATAACTTTCTGGAGCCAATTAATATGAAAAAAAATAATAATAATATTTCCACCGGAGTACCCCTTTAATTTTTGCTACAAACGTTAATCAACTTTTTTTGTCGTTACCATATCAGGTCTGGTGTCTTCTGTTTACCCTCGGAAGCCACAAGCCGTGGAGCGCCACGTCTTGCCGGTGCTGTGGTACTTCTTGTCTAACATCACGGGGAACGGAGTGCTGCCGGGGCGGAACGGGAACTTCAAGGACGTGGTTACGAAACTGACTAGAACTCTGCACAGAGTGATGGGGCCCAGCCTGGAGGAATACGCCGCCGGCCAGTCGCAACACGCCGTCAAGATGCTGTCCGACATTCTGGGCACCAAGTGATGGAACTTATTTATTTTCCGTGGATTATGAGCCTGAATAGGGAACAGGGGGAGAAGAAGGGATGGACCTATCAGAAATCGGGGAGTGGATCCCTAAGTGCACTTTTCGAATCTTCGTCCTCACCAAAGTCATAAGCCACACCCACCAATCCACACCAAAATGCCCACGTAAACTTGGGACACACGGACATTTTTGCCTAAAGGGGTCCCCAATGTAATAAATAAATGTAAATTAAACATTATGTATTTTGTCCCCCAATAATCACCCTACAGATCAAGGATGTCCGACCTGCAGCCCTACAGCTATTCTACACTACAAATCCCAGCATGCCTGGACAACCATTGGCTGGGAGTTGTAGTTTTGCAACAGCTGGAGGCACCCAGGTTGGGAAACGCTGCTTTACTCGTACTTAAAGGAGTACTCTGCTGAAAAACTTTTTTTTTTTTTTAAATCAACTGGTGCCAGAAATTTAAACAAATTTGTAAATTACTTCTATTTAAAAATCTTAATCCTTCCTCTGTAGTATACAGCAGCTGATAAGTACTGGAAGTTCTTTTCTTTATAATTTGTTTCTGTACAACCAGAGTTCTCTCTGCTGACACATCTGTTTGCTATGGGGAGGAGAGGTTTACTATGAAGATTTGCTCCTGCTCTGGACAGTTCTGTGCACTGTGGTCAGGCAGAAAGGAAATTCAAAAAGAAAAGAACTACAGCAGCTGAAAAGTACTGGAAGGATTAAGATTTTTAATCTGTTTAAAGGGGTATTCCAGGCCAAAACTTTTTTATATATATATCAACTGGCTCCGCAAAGTTAAACAGATTTGTAAATTACTTCTATTAAAAAATCTTAATCCTTCCAATAGTTATTAGCTTATGAAGTTGAGTTGCTGTTTTCTGTCTAACTGCTCTCTGATGACTCACGTCCCGGGAGCTGTGCAGTTCCTATGGGGATATTCCCATCATGCACAGCTCCCGGGACGTGACATCATAATTGAGCAGTTAGACAGAAAACTTCAGAAGCTAATAACTATTGGAAGGATTAAGATTTTTTAATAGAAGTAATTTACAAATCTGTTTAACTTTCCGGAGCCAGTTGATATATATATATAAAAAGGTTTTGCCTGGAATACCCCTTTAACTTTCTTTCACCAGTTCATAAAATTTTTTTTTTTCCAGTGGAGTACCCCTTTAATCTCAGAACAGGTGACCAGTACCTTTATAACCTCTGACCACTCCTCCTAAAACCACCTTTACAATGGTTCACTATGAAGGGTGTGCTACTGACTTTGACCATTAGATGTCAGCATTGTAACACAACAGCTATAGATAATAATACTTGCCATTAGTCCCGATTCCTGGTCTATTTGCATCAAAAGGGACATTTTTCGTCACATTCGTGTGGGGGGGGGGGGGGGGACATTCCCTTCCGCATGGGGCCGGGGTTTACAAATATTCTAACATTGGTAGGTACGGACGAGAAACGGTCGGGGAGGGTCCGAGGGTTTATTACCGCTTTAGCCATGATTTTTGAGCAAGAAGAATAATCTTGAAATAATCTTAGCAAAAGCTTTGCTCTTAATTAAAGAAACTCAGTAATTGCAGATAGTTTACCCCATGAGTCATCTCTTACTATCCTCCATTCACATCCAGAGCAACATTCAAAACATTGTTAGTTTGGCTCCAGCATTTGATGAGTCTCTCTGCTGCCCCCCGGTGGCTCAGTGTCATCGAAGCCATAGCTTTGCTGTGATGCAATGTTGGATGTCATGTAATGTATAGGAGGCAGGTAGAGGCAGAACTTGGAGCCCTAATCTGTAGCAGAGCCCCCTAACTATGGGCCCTAGTGCATCCGCACCCTGTGCAACCAAGAGTTCAGTAAAGGATCTTCTGATAGCAGAAATGTAATTGTTAGGACAATGGATCCTATATATATATATTTAGCGCCTAGTAATGAACCCGCTTACTCTGTATGTATATTGTATGTGTTATATTGTACAGCGCTTCCTGCAAACTGACTGCTTCTATAAAGGATCCAATGCAAATGGCTAAGGAAGATCTAAATCAGCGTTTCCCAACTAGAATGTCCCCAGCTGTTGCAAAACTACAACTCCCAACAGGCACCCTGGTTGGGAAACACTGATCTAGTCTGTGAACATCGTATGTCAGCTCTGTATGTATATACTGTATTATGTGCCTTAGCATTAAATGTTATTTTTTTACTATAGATCTTGAGAAGTTCTGATCTGTTTATAGGGAAAGGGGGGGGGGGGGTCATCAATACATCAGTCTTCAATGCATCGGTCGTCAATACATCGGTCATCAATACATTGGTCATCGGTACATCGACTGTCAATACATCAGTCGTCGATATATCGGTCGTCGATGCATCGGCTGTCAATACATCGGTGGTCAATTCATCGGTCATCAATACATCAGTAGTCAATACATCGGCCGTCAATACATCGGTCTTCAATACATCAGCTGTCAATACATCGGTCGTCAATTCATCGGTCGTCAATACATTAGTAGTCAATACATCGGCCGTCAATACATCGGCCGTCAATACATCGGCTGTCAATGCATGGGTCGTCGATACATCGGTCGTTGATACATCGGTCGCCAATACATCGGTCGCCGATACATCGGTCATCAATGCATGGGTCGTCTATACATCGGTCGTCGATACATCGGTCGTCGATACATCGGTCGTCGATACATTGGTCATCGGTACATCGACTGTCAATACATCAGTCGTCGATATATCGGTCGTCGATGCATCGGCTGTCAATACATCGGTCGTCAATTCATCGGTCGTCGATACATCAGTAGTCAATGCATGGGTCGTCGATACATCGGTCGTCGATACATCGGTCGTCAATGCATGGGTCGTCGATACATCGGTCGTCGATACATCGGTCGTCGATACATCGGTCATCGGTACATCGACTGTCAATACATCAGTCGTCGATATATCGGTCGTCGATGCATCGGCTGTCAATACATCAGTCGTCAATTCATCGGTCGTCGATACATCAGTAGTCAATGCATGGGTCGTCGATACATCGGTCGTCGATACATCGGTCGTCAATGCATGGGTCGTCGATACATCGGTCGTCGATACATCGGTCGTCGATACATCGGTCATCGGTACATCGACTGTCAATACATCAGTCGTCGATATATCGGTCGTCGATGCATCGGCTGTCAATACATCAGTCGTCAATTCATCGGTCGTCGATACATCAGTAGTCAATGCATGGGTCGTCGATACATCGGTCGTTGATACAATGGTCGCCAATACATCGGTCGTCGATACATCGGTCATTAATGCATGGGTCGTCGATACATCGGTCGTTGATACATCGGTCGCCAATACATCGGTCGTCGATACATCGGTGGTTGATACATAGGTCGTCCATACATCGGTGGTTGATACATATGTCGTCCATACATCGGTGGTTGATACATAGGTCGTCGATACATCGGTGGTTGATACATAGGTCGTCCATACATCGGTGGTTGATACATATGTCGTCCATACATCGGTGGTTGATACATAGGTCGTCGATACATCGGTGGTTGATACATAGGTCATCGATATATCGATTGCCAATACATTGGACAATCGATATAATTACAACAATACCCACATTTACATAATATTTTATATAAGCAGACTTAAAATTGTCCTATAAATTCTTATTTTGCTGTCTATGGCCATGTTCACACGACGGATAGGGGATAAGTGTCTGATTGCGCTGATCTCCCATACAGGGACCCAGCATTGCTGCGGCTCTGTTCCTGTAAAACATACTTTTATAGGGGTACTCCCGTGGAAAACTTTTCATTTTTTTTAAATCAACTGGTGCCAGAAAGTTAAACAGATTTGTAAATCACTTCTATTAAAAAAATCTTAATCCTTCCAGTACTTTTTAGGGGCTGTATACTAAAGAGAAATCCATAAAAAGAAATGCATTTCCTCTGATGTTATGACCACAGTGCTCTCTGCTGACCTCTGCTATCCATTTTAGGAGCTGTCCAGAGCAGGAGAAAATCCCCACAGCAAACATATGCTGCTCTGGACAGTTCCTAAAATGGAAAAAAAAAAAAAAACGTTTTCCACGGGAGTACCCCTTTAATTGTGCAAAGTTAAAGGGGTACTCCACTGGAAAACTTTTTTTTTTTTAAAGGGGTATTCCAGGAAAAAACTTTTTTTTATATCAACTGGCTCCAGAAAGTTAAACAGATTTGTAAATTACTTCTATTAAAAAAATCTTAATCCTTCCAGTACTTATCAGCTGCTGTATGTTGCACAGGAAGTTCTTTTCTTTTTGGATTTCCTATCTATCTGACCACAGTGCTCTCTGCTGACACCTCTGTCCATTTTAGGAACTGTCCAGATCAGGATAGGCTTTCTATGGGCATTTCCTCCTACTCTAGACAGTTCCTAAAATGGACAGAGGTGTCAGCAGAGAGCACTGTGGTCAGATAGAAAGGAAATTAAAAAAGAAAAGAACTTCCTGTGGATTAGATCAGCAGCTGATAAGTACTGGAAGGATTAAGATTTTTTTTATAGAAGTAATTTACAAATCTGTTTAACTTTTTGGCACCAGTTGATAAAAAAAAAAAAAAATTCTCCAGTGGAGTCCCCGTTTAATAAAACCTAAACCTATACCAGCGTTTCCCAACAAGGGTGGCTCCAGCTGTTGCAGAACTAGATAAGACGAGTGTGAAAGGCGACTCAAGATAGAAGCCTGGAGGGGGCCGGTGCCCACTGGGGGCATCAGAAGGAGATTAATTCCAGATGGTTTTGTAGAATGAGGTTTGGCTGCGAACACCACAGACCCAAATGTGAAGAAGACCACAAAATCCAGAGCCAGGGACATCAAGTATCCAAGGGAGTCAAGTGTCCCATCATGTCAGGAGAGGGATTGTTATAAATCTCTGTAAGGCTGGGTCCACACTACGTTTTCTCCCATACGGGAGCGCATACGGCAGGGGGGAGCTAAAACCTCGCACTCCCGTATGTGACCGTATGCGCTCCCGTATGTCATTCACTTCAATGAGCCGACCGGAGTGAAACGTTCGGTCCGGTCGGCTCATTTTTGCGCCGTATGCGCTTTTACAACCGGACCTAAAACTGTGACCAACCACTGTTTTAGGTCCGGTTGTAAAAGCGCATACGGCGCAAAAATGAGCCGACCGGACCGAACGTTTCACTCCGGTCGGCTCATTGAAATGAATGACATACGGGAGCGCATACGGTTACATACGGGAGCGCGAGCTTTTAGCTCCCTCCTGCCGTATGCGCTCCCGTATGGGACAAAACGTAGTGTGGACCCAGCCTAAGACCTAAAGGGAAAATACTGGGCTGATTTTATATTCAGATGGATTATACAGTATTATGTAGAGAACATCTCACATGGGCAACTTTGTACTGATCCTGAGTTATATCCTGTATTATACTACAGAGCTGTACTCACTATTCTGCTGGTGAGGTCACTGTGTACATACATTACATTACAGCCTGTACTGATCCTGAGTTATATCCTGTATTATACCCCAGAGCTGTACTCACTATTCTGCTGGTGAGGTCACTGTGTACATACATTACATTACTTATCCTGTACTGATCCTGAGTTATATCCTGTATTATACTCCAGAGCTGTACTCACTATTCTGCTGGTGGGGTCACTGTGTACATAAATTACATTACTTATCCTGTACTGATCCTGAGTTATATCCTGTACTATACTCCAGAGCTGTACTCACTATTCTGCTGGTGAGGTCACTGTGTACATACATTACATTACTTATACTGTACTGATCCTGAGTTATATTCTGTATTATACTCCAGAGCTGTACTCACTATTCTGCTGGTGAGGTCACTGTGTACATACATTACATTACTTATCCTGTACTGATCCTGAGTTATATCCTGTATTATTCTCCAGAGCTGTACTCACTATTCTGCTGGTGGGGTCACTGTGTACATACATTACATTACTTATCCTGTACTGATCCTGAGTTATATCCTGTATTATACCCCAGAGTTGTACTCACTATTCTGCTGGTGAGATCACTGTGTACATACATTACATTACTTATCCTGAGTTATATCCTGTATTATACCCCAGAGCTGTACTCACTATTCTGCTGGTGAGGTCACTGTGTACATACATTACATTACTTATCCTGTACTGATCCTGAGTTATATCCTGTATTATACCCTAGAGCTGTACTCACTATTCTGCTGGTGAGATCACTGTGTACATACATTACATTACTTATCCTGTACTGATCCTGAGTTATATCCTGTATTATACCCTAGAGCTGTACTCACTATTCTGCTGGTGAGGTCACTGTGTACATACATTACTTATCCTGTACTGATCCTGAGTTATATCCTGTATTATACTCCAGAGCTGTGCTCACTATTCTGCTGGTGAGATCACTGTGTACATAAATTACATTACTTATCCTGTACTGATCCTGAGTTATATCCTGTATTATACCCCAGAGCTGTACTCACTATTCTGCTGGTGAGGTCACTGTGTACATACATTACAGTGTCATATCCTATCGTGCAGCAGATTCTGCGTCTCCCTCGTATGTCAGGCCCTAGTTCTGGAAGAAGCTGAGAAGTGATAAGGGATTTAGTCACAGCACTCCAATTTAACCCTTACCGATGAGCTAAAAATTAAAAAAAAACTGAACCAAATAAGTGTGTGAGACATATTCGTGTTGATCCCTCTCTGCTTGTTGTCAGTGAATGGGAGCATTCTTGTTTACATCACAGGGCTGTAGCCACCAAAATGCTTACAAGCTCTTGCAACACTGTAATCATATAATATAATTATTTGACTATAACATAAATATTTCCCAACCAGGGTGCCTCCAGCTGTTGAAAAACGACAACTCCCAGCATGCTAAGCAGCAGGTATCATGGTCTGGGCAGGGGATGGGAGACCAACAGCAATGCTCCGAGCAGTGTTTCCCAACCAGTGTGTCTCCCGCTGTTGCAAAACTACCACTCCCAGCATGCTAAGCAGCCGGCATCATGGTCTGGGCAGTGGATGGGAGACCTACAATGCTCAGAGCAGTGTTTGCCAATCAGGGCGCCTACAGCTGTTGCAAAACTACAACTCCCAGCATGCCCGGACAGCCGTTGGCTGTCCGGACATGCTGGGAGTTGTAGTTTTGCAAATATCAAGCTATGGGTCACGTGACTTGGTGTAAAGTATTTACCCCCTAAATGCATGAAGACTACTCATGAGGTATGTGCTACGCCGGTCCTTCATCATCCATTGCTGGATTGTCAGTCCTGATTAGCTTTTTTGACCTTTAATTCGGCACAGTCAACACATGCCAGAGGCCAGCTGGGTATGCGCGTGCCATAGACGACATCAGCGGAGCTCATCACTGCTCAGGCTCACTGCCAATTTTTGCAATATTATAGCCTGAAGCAGCCGTGCTGATCCAACCCCAGGCAAGAAATTCTGGAATCAAATCATCATATTGCATCTCTTATATGAACACGGCACAAGTACGAAAATGTTCAAAAATAGTCAGCAGGTAGAAGGGAAATGGCTGAAATTGATGAATTAAATGGCCCTAACAATAAAGCTGTGCGTTGTATCAATCAAAAGCATTATGTAGCTTATATAAGATGGAAATCCAACATTGCTTTGTAGCAGAAGATGTTGGTTGTTCCCAGTCGGCTCAATACGGCAAAAGCCTGAAAATGTAAAAAATAGTCAGCAGTAGAAGAGAAATTGCTGAATTACATGGCCCTTACAAGAAAGCTGTGAGTTGTATCAATCAAAAGCATTATATAATTTATATAAGATGGAAATCCAACATTGGAGTGTAGCAGAAGATGTTGGTTGTTCCCGGTCGGCTGAACACGGCACAAGCACGAAAATGTTAAAAATAGTCAGCAGGTAGAAGGGAAATCGCTGAAATCAATGAAAAACATGGCCCTAACAAGAGAGCTGTGAGTTTTACCAATACAAAGCGTTTACTCTGGAATCAAATCATCATATTGCATCTCTAAAATGAACACAAAGAGGGGAAATCACTGAAATTGATGAAAAACATGGCCCGAACAAGAAAGCTGTGAGTTTTATTAATGCAACACATTATACAACTTATATAAGATGGAAGTCCAACATTGGAGTGTAGCAGAAGATGTTGGTTGTTCTTAGTCGGCTCAACACGGCTTAAGCCTGAAAATGTTAAAAATAGTCAGCAGGTAGAAGGGAAATTGCTGAAATTGATGAATTACATGACCCTAACAAGAGAGCTGTGAGTTGTATTAATGAAGCACATTATACAACTTATGTAAGATGGAAGTCCAACATTGGAGTGTAGCAGATATTGGTTGTTCACAGTCGGCTCAATACGGCACAAGTGAAAATGTTAAAAATAGTCAGCAGGTATAAGTGAAATCGCGGAAATTTATGAATTACATGGCTCTAACAAGAAAGCTGTATGATTGTATCAATCAATGCAAAGCAAAGCAAAAAATATTGCATCTCTAATATGAACACGGCACAAGTCTGAAAATGTTCAAAAATAGTCAGCAGATAGAAGGCAAATCATTGAAATTGATGAATTACATGACCCTAACAAGAGAGCTGTGAATTGTGCCAATACAAAGCATTTATACAACTTACGTAAGATGGAAATCAAATATTGGAGTATAGCAGAAGATGTTGGTTGTTCCTGGTCAGTTGAACATGGCACAAGCCTGAAAATTTTAAAAATAGTCAGCAGGTAGGAGGGGAATCTGAAGTTGATAATAAAACATGGCCCTAACAAGAAAGCTGTCATTTGTGTCAATGAAAAGCATTCTGCTGCTTTTGAAAGCATGAGTACATCAGAAGATGCTGGTTGTTCCTGTTCAGCTGTGATTCAAGTGTACAGAAAGGTTATAAAAGGAAAATATAGTTTTGTTACAGCTGGAGGCACCCCGGTTGAAAAACCCTGCTCTACTCAGACTCAACTCATAGTGAAAACAGGTCACCACACCTTCTAAAACTACCTTTACAATGGTTTACTATGAAGGGTGTGGTACTAACTTTGACCACTAGATGTCATGCAGCACACATGTTTGGCCTATGCGTGGACTGTTTCTGGTGTAATGTTTTTTTCTGGTCTTACAACAGATCAGATCTGGGGAGCAAACGCATTATAAATCCTGTTAAAGGGGTATTCCGGCCATAGACATGTGCAGATATATGGGTATTGGTGTATACTCAGCGGCACAACTGAATATATTCAAAGAAGCACTTACAGTTTAGTTGCTTATTTCTTCATCTTTAAAGATAAAGAAAATCTACACATCTAATAGAGCGGAATAAAACACATCAGTAGGTATGGATATGCACCGGCAGAGATCGTTCACACCGAAAGATATCCAGAGGTCTGACGCAACGTTTCGGGGGTACGTCCCCTTACTCATGCGTACTGGACCTTCTTACCTGGTCCTATTAGTAGTAATTAACATCAGAAGTATTTCTGTTTATATGTGCGTCCAGTAGGATCTAGGTATCGCAAGAATGCTTTAAAGGGGTACTCCGCTGGAAAACTTTTTTTTTTTTTTTAATCAACTGATGCCAGAAAGTTAAACAGATTTGTAAATTACTTCTATTAAAAAAAAAAAATATTTATCCTTCCAGTACGTATTAGCTGCTGAATACTACAGAGGAAATGATTTTCTTTTTGGAACACAGTGCTCTCTGCTGACATCATGACCACAGTGCTCTCTGCTGACATCTCTGTCCATTTTAGGAACTGTCCAGAGCAGCATATGTTTTCTATGGGGATTTTCTCCTACTCTGGACAGTTCTTAAAATGGACAGAGATGTCAGCAGAGAGCTCTGTGTTCCAAAAAGAAAACCCATTTCCTCTGTAGTATTCAGAAGCTAATAAGTACTGGAAGGATAAAGATTTTTTAATAGAAGTAATTTACAAATCTGTTTAACTTTCTGGCACCAGTTGATTTAAAAAAAAAAGAAAAGTTTTCCACGGGAGTACCCCTTTAAAACGGCATATTTCATTGAAACCTGATGGGAAAATTGTGTTAAAGGGGTACTCCGCTGCTCAGCGTTTGGAACAAACTGTTCCAAACGCTGGAGCCTGCGCCGGGAGCTCGTGATGTCATAGCCCCACCCCTCGTGATGCCACACCCCCTCAATGCAAGTCTATGGGAGGGGGCATGACAGCTGTCACGCCCCCTCCCATAGACTTGCATTGAGGGGGTGTGGCGTCACGAGGGATGGGGCTATGACATCACGAGCTCCCGGCGCCGGCTCCAGCGTTTGGAACAGTTTGTTCCAAACGCTGAGCAGCGGAGTACCCCTTTAAGCTCCCTCATCCAATATGTCTCTCTCTGTAATAGTTGTCTGTGGTTCATGGTCTCGTTTAGAGATGAGCGAACTTACAGTAAATTCGATTCGTCACAAACTTCTCGGCTCGGCAGTTGATGACTTTTCCTGCATAAATGAGTTCAGCTTTCAGGTGCTCCGGTGGGCTGGAAAAGGTGGATACATTCCTAGAAGACTCTTTCCTAGGACTGTATCCACCTTTTCCAGACCACCGGAGCACCGGAAAGCTGAACTAATTTATGCAGGAAAAGTCATCAACTGCCGAGCCGAGAAGTTTGTGACGAATCGAATTTACTGTAAGTTCGCTCATCTCTAGTCTCGTTCACACCCTGCGGTATTTGTTCAATTATTTGCCAACGTAACTCGCTCCCTTTGTGTTCCTGTGTTTAGCCACTGTACTCTCGCCATATTCATTTTTGCTTCTGTTCTTTCTTTGACCTGTTCTACGTATATTTGATTCATGTTCAGTTAGTCTAATTTTCATTTTCCCGCTTTCGTGTAACTTTTGGGGGCTTCCGTTTTTACGCAGTACATTTTTCGGTAAAAATTACACCTTATCATTATTCTGTAGGTCCATACGATTAAAATGATCCCCTACTTATATAGGTGATTTTGTCGCACTTCTGGAAAAAATCATAACTACATGCAGGAAAATGTATACGTTTAAAATTGTCATCTTCTGACCCCTATAACTTTTTTATTTTTCCATGTACAGGGCGGTATGAGGGCTCATTTTTTGCGACGTGATCTGAAGTTTTTAGCGTTACCATTTTTGTATTGATCAGACTTTTTGATCACTTTCTATTCATTTTTTAATGATATAAAAAGTGACCAAAAATGCGTTATTTTGGACTTTGGAATTGTTTTGCGCGTACGCCATTGACCGTGCGGTTTAATTAATGATATATTTTTATAGTTCCGACATTTACGCACGTGGCGATACCACATATGTTTATATTTATTTACATGTTTTTTTTTAACGGGAAAAACCTGCAAGCCTTTTCACTGCGGTGGTCCCAATCAGCCGAGCAGCTTTCACTTTCGTTTTAGACGTGGCGTTCAACTTTGAATGCCGCGTCTAAAGGGTTAATAGCGCGCGGCACCGCGATCGCTGCCGTGCACTATTATCCCCAGGTCCTGGCTTCAGATACATGCCAGGACCGACCCGATATGACGCACGGTCACCGCGTTACCCCGCGTTACATCGCAGGAGCCGGCCAAGGACGTAAATATACGTCCTTGGTCGTTAAGGGGTTAAAGGGGTACTCGGGTGAAAACCTTTTTTCTTTTAAATCAACTGGTGGCAGAAAGTTAAACATATTTGTAAATTACTTCTATTAAAACATCTTAATCCTTCCTGTACTTATTAGCTGCTGAATACTACAGAGGAAATTCTTTTCTTTTTGGAATGTTCTCTGATGACCTCACGAGCACAGTTCTCTCTGCTGACATTATTATTATAATAATAATAACACTTTATTTATTGTTGTCCTTAGTGGGATTTGAACCCAGGTCCCCAGCACTGCAAGGCAGCAGTGCTAACCACTGAGCCACCATGCTGCCCTTAGCATACATCTGCTATGCATGGTTGCTAAAATGGACAGAGATGGCAGCAGAGAGCACTGTGCTCGTGATGTCATCAGTGTTCCAAAAAGAAAGGAATTTCCTCTGTAGCATTCAGCAGCTAATAAGTACTGGAAGGATTAAAAGGTTTTTTAATAGAAGTAATTTAGAAATATGTTTAACTTTCTGCCACCAGTTGATTTAAAAAGAAACAAGGTTTTCACCGGAGTACCCCTTTAAACAGATCACCAATAGAGATGAGCGAACTTACAGTAAATTCGATTCGTCACGAACTTCTCGGCTCGGCAGTTGATGACTTATCCTGCATAAATTAGTTCAGCTTTCCGATGCTACCGTGGGCTGGAAAAGGTGGATACAGTCCTAGGAAAGAGTCTCCTAGGACTGTATCCACCTTTTCCAGCCCACGGTAGCACCTGAAAGCTGAACTAATTCATGCAGGGAAAGTCATCAACTGCCGAGCCGAGAAGTTTGTGACGAATTGAATTTACTGTAAGTTCGCTCATCTCTAATCACCAAATTTTGTTGACCCCAATATTTGTTCACTGTTTTTTTAGGGGTATTCCGGCCATGGACATCATGGGGGGTATTTATCAATTTTGCCTGTTGACAGTTTCTTTTTACCGTTTTTTTTTTCACTTTGGTTTTTGTGGGCATGCACCAAATTTATCATTTGGCGCACGTTGTTAATCATTTTGGCACAAATGCCGAAATCAGCTGTTCACAGCGCCTTTTACACAGAACTTACTGCCACAGAGGACGGCGTATTTTACCCTGTAGAGCAGTGGTCTTCAACCTGCGGACCGCCAGATGTTGCAAAACTACAACTCCCAGCATGCCCGGACAGTCGTTGGCTGTCCGGGCATGCTGGGAGTTGTAGTTTTGAAACATCTGGAGGTCCGCAGGTTGAATACCACTGCTCTACAGGGTAAAATATGCTCTACAGCAGTGGTCTTCAACCTGAAGACCTCCAGATGTTTCAAAACTACAACTCCCAGCATGCCCGGACAGCCAACGACTGTCCGGGCATGCTGGGAGTTGTAGTTTTGCAACATCTGGAGGTCCGCAGGTTGAATACCACTGCTGTAGAGCATATTTTACCCTGTAGAGCAGTGGTCTTCAACCTGTGGACCTCCAGATGTTGCAAAACTACTACTCCAAAACTACTACAGCATGCCCGGACAGCCGTTGACAGCAGTTTATTATGGCAAAGGGGTGGGGGGCACTGTAGGAGTGTGGAGGACAATGGGGGAAGGGGAGGATGGGGGGCTGCAGGAGTGTGGAGGATGGGGGGCTGTAGGAGGATGGGGGGCTGTAGCAGTGTGGAAGATGGGGGGGGGGGTGGCATCCTCCACACTGCTACAGCCCCCCATCCTCCTACAGCCTCCCATCCTCCACACTGCTACAGCCCCCCATCCTCCACACTGCTACAGCCCCCCATCCTTCACACTGCTACAGCCCCCCCCATCCTCCACACTGCTACAGCCCCCCATCCTCCACACTGCTACAGCCCCCCATCCTCC
The DNA here is from genome assembly GCF_029499605.1 of Hyla sarda. Classification (NCBI taxonomy): domain Eukaryota; kingdom Metazoa; phylum Chordata; class Amphibia; order Anura; family Hylidae; genus Hyla; species Hyla sarda. The sequence goes on along the minus strand of NC_079191.1, from coordinate 436,401,708 downwards.
ACACTGCTACAGCCCCCCATCCTTCACACTGCTACAGCCCCCCCCATCCTTCACACTGCTACAGCCCCCCATCCTCCACACTGCTACAGCCCCCCATCCTCCACACTGCTACAGCCCCCCCATCCTCCACACTGCTACAGCCCCCCATCCTCCACACTGCTACAGCCCCCCCATCCTCCACACTGCTACAGCCCCCCATCCTCCTACAGCCTCCCATCCTCCACACTGCTACAGCCCCCCATCCTCCACACTGCTACAGCCCCCCCCATCCTCCACACTGCTACAGCCCCCCATCCTCCACACTGCTACAGCCCCCCATCCTCCACACTGCTACAGCCCCCCATCCTCCACACTGCTACAGCCCCCCATCCTCCACACTGCTACAGCCCCCCATCCTTCACACTGCTACAGCCCCCCATCCTCCACACTGCTACAGCCCCCCATCCTCCACACTGCTACAGCCCCCCCCATCCTCCACACTGCTACAGCCCCCCATCCTCCACACTGCTACAGCCCCCCATCCTCCACACTGCTACAGCCCCCCATCCTTCACACTGCTACAGCCCCCCCCATCCTCCACACTGCTACAGCCCCCCCATCCTCCACACTGCTACAGCCCCCCCATCCTCCACACTGCTACAGCCCCCCATCCTCCACACTGCTACAGCCCCCCCATCCTCCACACTGCTACAGCCCCCCATCCTCCACACTGCTACAGCCCCCCCATCCTCCACACTGCTACAGCCCCCCATCCTTCACACTGCTACAGCCCCCCATCCTTCACACTGCTACAGCCCCCCCATGTTGTGCAAGGTACATACCGTAAATAAATAAGCCCTAGTGTGTTTTTTGTTACTAAAATTAATGTAAGACCCGGTCTTATTTTCGGAGAAACACGGTATATTTTCCAGTACCCCCCCCCCCCCATATATCCTATCCAAAGGATAGAGGATAAGATGTCTGATCACTGGGGACCCCCCGCCATCTCCGTGCAGCACCGGCATTCTATGCAGATCTGCTGCTCCAGTCTTGGAATACTTCAAGAAGCTTCTTTCCGCTCCTTCTACTATGTAACTCTAAGGCTGGGTTCACACTGCAGAATCTCTGGGCAGAATTTCCGCAGGAGATCCCACGGGCGGCGCTAGGACCGAGCGGACTGCATTGCTGCCCCCCATAGATGACAATGCATTTCTGGGTGGATCTTTTGGAAGGTCTGCTCAGAAATGCATTGCCATCTATGGGGACGGCAATGCAGTCCGCGCGGTCCTAGTGCCGCCGGCTCGATCTCCAGCAGAAATTCTGTATTGTGAACCCAGCCTTAGGGTCTATTCAGACAGCAGAATTTCCGCTCAAATTATAGCCCATAGACTTCTATGGGATTCCGCACTCCCATTCACACTTCTGAATTTCCGCAAGCGGAAATTCAGAAGTGTGAATGGGAGTGCGGAATCCCACAGAAGTCTATGGGCTTTAATTTGCGGCGGAATTCTGCTAGCGGATAAACTGCCGTGTGAATAGATCCTTAGGCTAGGTTCACACTGCGGAATCTCTAGGCAGAAAATTTCCGCCCGGAGATTCCGAGTCCGACCAGCGCCGACTGAATCAGTCGGCACTTGGACCGCGCGGACACTGCAGTCTCCAATAGAATGCAATGTGTTCCGCGAGTATTTCCGCCTGAAGAATGAGCAACGCCGCCATTCTTCAGGCGGAAATTTCCAAGCGGATTTTCCGTTCACAAATTCCGCTTCACAAATTCCAAAGTGTGAATTTGTGAACGGAAACCCATTTCTGCCTGCAATTTCAAAGCGGAATTGTAGGCGGAAATTCCGTAGTGTGAACCTAGCCTTAGGCTATGTTCAAAACGTCAGAATTTCTGCACAGAATTGAATTGCCCGTTCACTTCAATGGATTCCTGCAGCAGAAATTCTGCTGTTTGAATGGGACAAGCGGAATCCCATTAAAGTGTATTGCTTTTAAATTCATGCAGAATTGGAGTAGACTTTCTGATTCCACTCGAATTCAGAATCCTGTTAACTTTAATGGGGCTCTGAACGGAAACCCGCAAAATATAAAGGCATTTCTAATAATTTAGCAGAATCCAGAATTTCTGCCACAGAAATTCTGCTGTGTGAATGGGATAGTGGAATCCCCATTAAAGGGGTACTCCGCCCCTGGCATCTTATCCCCTATCCAAAGGATAAGGGATAAGATGTCAGATCGCCGGGGTCCCGCTGCTGGGGACCCCGGGGATCGCCGCTGCGGCACCCCGCCATCATTGCTGCGCAGAGCGAGATCACTCTGCACGTATACAGGGGCGATACAGGGGCCGGAGCAGCGTGACGTCATGGCTCCGCCCCTCATGACATCACGGCCCGTCCCCTTAATGCAAGTCTATGGCAGGGGGTGTGACGACCCACGCCCCCTCCCATAGACTTGTATTGAGGGGGGCGGGCCGTGACATCACGAGGGGCGGAGCCATGACGTAACGATGCTCCGGCCCCTGTATCGCCCGTCATTACGCACAGAGTGATCTCGCTCTGCGCAGTAATGAGAGCGGGGTGCTGCAGCAGCGATCCCCGGGGTCCCCAGCAGCGGAACCCCGGCAATCTGACATCTTATCCCTTATCCTTTGGATAGGGGATAAGATGTCTAGGGGCGGAGTACCCCTTTAAAGATTATGTCATGTGCACTAAAATTTGTGGAATTTCCAAGAGGAATTTGTCAGCAGAATGCTGCTTGGAAACTCTGCTGTGTGAACATAGCCTTAGGGTGCACAGCTTCAATTGTCTGTCCTTTTATTTGTATTGTATGTTTCGTTGCCTCTTCATTGTTAGTGTGGTGTCCCGGTACAGGACCTTGTCCTGTCCCCTCCTTAAGTCCCCTCAGGAAGAGTCCCTTGAGTCCACAGGGCTCTCCTGCAGGGCTCCCCCCTTATTGCCTCATATAAATGTAATGTATTTGCATTGTGAACATATTGGCCCTCATTTACTATTGCAAACCCCACATTGCAAACCCCCCTAACTCTCCATTTTGCGCAAAAACCCCGAAAAGGGGCATGGCCACCGGGGGAAAGGGGCGTGGTCTCAAAAAGGGGCGTGTTCCTGACATTTTCACAAAAACCCAACATATTTACTAAGGTTTTCACTGAAAATGTGGTGGATTTGAGCCGAGGAAAACCCGACAGATCAGAACGTGTGTACAAAAAGCAAAATGTATGGAAACCTTAGTAAATACCGGGGAAAATACATTGTAGGGAATTAAAACCCACAAAGAAACCTACACAACACTCTTAGTAAATAAGGGCCCTTATGTGTATGTATAAAGTTGTATAGTTTGTATACATGTATAGGACCTTCCTTGGTCATGTGACCTCCTGTCATGTGATATACCCAGAGTTCCATGGGCACAGGAACCCCAGGCATTAGCAACCAATGGGCTTTAGTCCAGCCCCCTAGTATATAAGGGGCTGTAGTCTCTCCTGGACCTAAATAAAACACAAAGTCCTGTATACTGCAAATCCATCTCATCTGGGCCAAAGCCTAAAGAAACGCAGCCACTTCTAAACCTGCAAATATCTCTGCAAATCTAGTGACTAAAGATATATATTAGTAGCACAGTGGCCGGCTGCATTCTCACCGTAACTACAAGTCCAAGCAAGCCTGCGAGGGATCCTGTGTCCCGGTTGCCTCTGAAGGAGACTGCATAATTGTAAAGACTGTTCCCTAAGCATTTCAGGTAAAAGTTCCAGTTTGTTCAGAATCTTTGCTGTGGACGTTCCTTTATTACCTTTATTGGGTTGGTTGACAGCGGTTATCATACCGGAGCAACCACACCCTGGCGGCACGAACACTAAGGGGTTAACAACATCTTGACCCCCAGGGTTAATACCACCAGACCCTGCTACATACTGCAACACCCCAGTCACCACATTAGGTTATTATGGGGTCCCCGCAGGATTAC